>NC_044037.1:44223957-44523957 GCF_901765095.1 Microcaecilia unicolor
ACAAATCCCTTACCATTCTCGTAGCTTTTCTTTGCACCGCTTCAATTCTTTTTACATCCTTCGCAAGGTACGGCCTCCAAAACTGAACACAATACTCTAGGTGGGGCCTCACCAATGACTTATACAGGAGCATCAACACCCCCTTTCTTCTGCTGGTCACACCTCTCTCTTTACAGCCTAACAACCTTCTAGCTATGGCCCCTGCCTTGTCACACTGTTTCGTCGCCTTTAGATCCTCAGATACTTACAGCAACAGACTAGTGGTGACCTGCTTTTTTTTTTTGTTTTTGTTTCTATGGCATCCCCTTCTACTCTAGTTACAATAGCTCCTTTTAATTCTGTAGGGAGGGTAAGTACAGAGATCAGTGATGATTTAAGAGCCAATAAATAGTACTATTGTGCTTGTTCCACTGTGATTTACTATCTCACACCTTATCTAGATTAGCAGTTATCAGGAACACTGGTATAAATTCACCTTGTCTTCTTGCTTCTCTCTCTCTCTCTCTTCTCCGCCCCCCCCCCCCCCACCTTCCCTTTCTCATTTATCTCCCCCTCCCACCTTTCCTTCCCCCTCACCACAACTTCTCCTCTTACCTCTCCCAACTCTTACCTTCTGCCTTTCCAGCACACACTCTCTTGTCCCTTCCTTCTCTTTACACCTTCTCTCCCCTCCATCCCTCCTGGTACTTTCTAAAATTGGTATTTAGAGATGTATGCAATATGCACATCTACATGTAGGTATATGCAAGTCCAAAACCCAAATAGAGCTTCTTAAGTAACTGCCATAACTTCTATCTGTGGAAAACTGAGAGAGAGGAGTTTCAAATGCTGTGCAAATCTGGATATTTATCATAAGACAAAGGTTTGTGCAATAGGTAGTCACAGAGTGCTGATTAGAAAGATTGTGATAGGATCTGAAAATGTTGGTATAAAAAGTTGCAGCTGGTTCTTGTTTTATTATTTAGAAATGTAGCTGCTTTTCAACACTAGTCGCTATGGGGGGGGGGGGGGGGGGACGGACTCCAGATATCCAGTAGCAGTATCCATACAGGGGTAAATTCTCAAAAGGTTGTCTGCATTTATGGACCTAACTTTAAGCATGACTACTTAGGCTACTTCAATGGCTTACATAAATGCTTACACCCAACTGTAGACAATTAGGCTTAAATGATCATATTCTATAACCTTCACACCTAACTGTCTGACACACCCCCAACCTGCCCATGTCTCTCTCAGGTCTACACTCTCCTTAAAGTTGCACAATCTGGAATTTGAGCATGCAACTTATAGAATAGCAACTAAAGGCAGCTGTGTATGTAATTGCTAATTAGTGCCAATTATAACCAATAATTGGCTGTTAACTCCAATTAGCCAATTATTGAATTGTGTCCGCAACTGAAATTATTCTATTGCCTACGCATGTAAATTTGTGTACTAGTCAGAAATTTGAGCGTGAAAAGGATAGAGGGATAGCAGCTGCTACTGAATATACAAATAGAATGTATGTCAGCACTATCCAGATAGTGGCAATATTCTGGATAGCATAAGAACATAAGCTTTGCCGAACTGGGAAAGACTGAATGTCCATCAAGCCCAGTTTCCTGTTTCCAACAGTGGACAATCCAGGTCACAAATACCTGGCAAGATCATGGAAGAGTGGACTTCCTTTTAGAAAATTATTCAAACCTTTTTTAAACCTTGCTAACATTCTTACCTCTATACAAACCCTGCTGTGTGTTACTCCCCACCCCCATACCTATCTCCCACACACTGAATGCAGCCACTCTCTTCCTCCATTAACTTCCTCTCTCCCCCACCCAAATTCAGTTTCCCAGCCTTGTAAACACAGGGGCTGACCTTTAAAATAAGTCTGCATTTTGCCTAATACTTCTTTGTTTGTGTTTGAGTGCTAAACACCAAGGGAAGTGGGGAATGAAAATTGAGAGGGCAGTATCTGAATAGTAACAGGCCTTGAGGCCACGGTTATAGCATTTATTGCACATGTATTTCTGGTGCTCTGCTATGCTCAGTGTCCGTTATACATACCGTGTTTCCCCGAAAATAAGACACTGTCTTATTAATTTTTGCCCCCCAAAATGCGCTAGTTCTTATTTTCAGGGGCTGTCTTATTTTTCGGGGAAACATCGGGGTTGGATCAGGGTTGGCCCGCCCGCTCTCCGTTGCTCCTGGAACTAACCTTAAACACCTCCTTTCACCTTTGCAGCAAGCAGCAGCAGGGCAGGCCACTCCTTCCTTCCATGTCCTGCCCTCGCCTGACGTAACGTCCGTGAGGGCGGGGCACGGAAGGAAGGAGAGATCTGCACTGCTGCTGCGAAGGTGAAAGGAGGCGTTTAAGGTTAGTTCCGGGAGCAATGGAGGGTAGGTGGAGGGGGGGCCCGGTGACCTCGGGTGGGGGGGCGGCCTTGTCCGGCTCTCGGCGGCCCTGCTTTCAAACAAAAATTTGCTAGGTCTTACTTTCGGGGGAGGTCTTATATCTAGCAATTCAGGAAAACCTCTACTAGGTCTTATTTTCGGAGGATGTCTTACTTTCAGTGAAACAGGGTATATACATCAAAATGTACCAGTGTTTTTTTTTTTAATACAGAAAAGCGTACGTTTATTTTTTTTACCCTTTGTTAATGCATGAACAGAACTGTGTTTTTGATCGTTACTGTGAGATTGGCAGCTGAACTTTTATTTGCATTTCATTTGGAACAAAAAGAGGATGTAGACAGCCTCAGGTCCGTGAGTAACGCTTTGAAGCTGCAATCCCCTTAGATTCAGTAAGTCTGCTCATTATGGCTAACAGCTCTCTTCCTTATTTTCTCTGTAGTGCAGTTAGAAGTATTGTCTAAGGGCACATACAAGCCAATATCCATTTTAGCTGTCTGAACTACTGCATCTCAGGCTGCTGTCAGAGCTGCGGCATTTGACGGGGAAACCTACCAGGAAATATTTTATTTTTGGAAAGAAAGGGAAAAAAGCATATAAAATCATTCATCATCTCAACAGTGAGCTGAGCTGAAGAAGAAAAAAAAATAGCATGAGTTCAGTGAATTTTGGCTAGCATTCTGAACTTGGGCCTCAATTCACCTTTTTGGCTTCTGGAGGACAAACAGTCAAAAACCAAAACAGCAGCTCTCATAAAAGCAGATACAGTATTTGAGAAATATTAGGCTAAATAAAGATATCTATCATGTTCTAGGCCAGGGCATGCAAGAGGAAATGTCACCATAGATAAACTCATTAGTGCTGCTTTTAACTCCTAACCCTTATTCAATGTCTGTTTTACCATGCCCTTATCAGATTGTAAGTTCTGTTGAGCAGAGACTGTCTCTTCACATGTTCAAGTGTACTGCGCTGCGTACGTCTAGTAGCGCTATAGAAATAAGTAGTAGTAGCAGTAGTAGGCTGGTACAAAGGGATCAAGCATACCAGATGAACCTTCAGCCATGCTATCACAACCCAATTAATTTTCAGGCCTTCCCACCCTGAGATTCTGATAATTAAACTGAACAGTTATGATAACCCTCCCATCACCCATCTCAGAACAACCCTGTAACAGCATACAACAGGACGTGGGGGGGGGGGGGGGGGGAACAATATTGAAAATCCTTTTTTTGAAAGAAAATACCTGCCCTAAATGTACCTTGAAAAGCACAAGTGGTTCAAAGGCAGTTAAGTGCTGAATAAATGATGACTGTGCCCCCAGACTGCCCACAAAATAACTGGCTTTTATTTTTACTGCCGCGGAAGACAGATCTTGGAAAGAATGGTCTTATTCTTTTCAGTTTCCACATGGAGTAGAACATCTTTTTGGTTGTGTTGTTCGCGTGAGTCTCAAGTGTTAGGTGGCGGTCAATAGTGACTCCAAGGATTTTTAAAGTTTCTGAGATTGGCAGATTTAGTTTAGGTGTATTAATAGCGATGAATTTATTCGTGTTGTATTGGGAGGTAAGTATGAGGCATTGAGTTTTTTCTGCGTTCAGTTTCAATCAGAATGCATCTGCCCAGGTGTTCATGATATGTAGACTTTGGTTGATTTCGTTGGAGATTTCATTAATGTCTTGTTTGAAAGGAATATATATCGTTACATCATCGGCATATGTGTATGGATTAAGGTTGTGGTTTGATAGAAGTTTTGCCAAGGGGATCATCATTAGGTTGAAAATTGTTGGCGAGAGGGGGGATCCCTGCGGTACTCCACACTCAGGTGTCCATGCAGCAGACGTAGTTGAATTTGATGTGACCTGATATGAGCGTACGGTTAAGAACCCCTTGAACCAGTTTAGGACATTGCCTCCGATGCTAAAATATTCAAGAATGTGTAATAGGATTCCGTGGTCAACCATATCGAAGGCACTTGACATGTCAAATTGTAAGAGGAGTATATTGGTGCCGGTTGCAATCATTTGTTTAAATTTGGTCATTAAGGTAATTAATACAGTTTCTGTGCTGTGATTTGACCGGAATCCTGATTGGGCATCATGCAGTATGGAGAACTTGTTAAGATAGTATGTGAGTTGTTTGGTTACCATCCCTTTGGTTATTAGTGGTATAGATGCTACTGGTCTGTAGTTAGTTATTTCGTTTGCGTTTTTTTTTGTGTCTTTGGGTATTGGGGTGAGTAAAATTTTTCCTTTTTCCTTTGGGGAAAAGTCCGTTTTGTAGCATGAAGTTCATGTGGTTCGTTAGGTCTATTATGAATTGTTGAGGAGCTGATTTCATGAGGTTGTTTGGGCAGATATCTAGTTTGCATTGGGATTTGGCGAATCTTTTGAGCGTTTTAGAGATGAGGTCCTCTGACAGTGATTCGAATTCGGTCCAGATCCTGTCTGCTGGATATATTCCGTCTTCTGGGTCTAGACAGTTTAGGAGTGTTGCGTATTCGATAGGGCTGATGGGTATTTTAAGTCGTAATTGTATGATTTTCTCCTTGAAGTATTTTGCGAGGTCGTCGACCCCTGGTGTATCTCTGCTGTTGTTTGTAACTGGTGTGGTGTCTAGCAATTTATTTACAAGGTAGAAGAGTTTGTGTGTGTCTTTGTAATTTGGTCCAATCATTCTTTTTTAGTGTAGTCTTTTAGTCTGTTTGATGGCATATTTGTATTTCCTCCGAAGTGATTTCCAGGCATTCAGTGTGTGTTCATCTTTCTTTTTGTTCCATGCGCGTTCTAGTTTTCTGACTTGTGTTTTGAGTTCTTTCAGCTCTTCGGTGAACCATGGATTAGATTTTTTCCTATGTGATGATCTGGTTTGGATTGGGGCGATTGTGTCTAATGTTGTCTTACATATGTCATCCCATTCTTGGAGGATTGAATGGTGTCTGTATTTGTTGACCATTCATTTTGGTAGACCTGTTGCCAGAATGTTGTGGGGTCTATTTTTTCTCTCGTGGTGTATGTTGTTCGTTCATTTTTGTTGACTGCGTTTCTGTGTATTTTTCGCCAGTGGAGGGAGACATAAGCTTTATGGTGGTCTGTCCATGGTGTGGGTGTCCATCTTGTTTCTGTAAGTAGGAGAGTTGAGTCTGGGTCGAATTTATGTGTAATGATGTCTAGTGTGTGTCCTTTTACGTGTGTAGGTTGAGTATTAGGTGCGTGTAAGTCCCAGAGTTTTAAGAATTCTTTGCATTCTTGTGTGCCTGTTGAGGTGTCGACTTTGAGGTGTAGGTTGATATCTCCTGTTATGAGGATGTTTGAGGCAGAGTCCATGAGTTGCGTTTGGGAGTCTTTCCATTTTCCTGGTGGCCTGTAGAATAGGATTGCGTTGAGGTGTCCTTGTAGGTTCGGATGATTAATTCTTGTCGAGGCAATTTCGAGTTGTGGTGAGGTGGATTCACCAGTGGTTGTGATGGTGAACTCGGATTTGTAGATTATGGCTATTCCGTCACCTCTTTTTCCATTTCTTGTCCAGTGGGTGATTTTGTATTCTGGTGGGCATGTCTCTATGATGGCGGGGTCTGTAGGGCCGTGGAACCATGTTTCCGTAATGAACAGAAGGTCTAGATTCTCTGTGGTAATCCAGTCTAGTATGTCTACTGAGTTGCTTACTGCTGATCTAGCATTGATGTATCCTATTCGGATTGAGCGGTATGGTTCTGTAGGGAGGTTAGATATGTTTATTTTTATTAGTTGTCTGTTTCCTCTGGTTGAATTTGTCGTTTTTTTTTAATCTCTTTCTGTTGGTGGTGTTCGTATGTGGAGATTTTTCCTTTTGGTTGGTTATTGTATTTTTGGTCTGGAGAGTTGTTAATAGGTTGTACATAGAGTTGGTGGATTGTGGTTGGGTTGTTGTTGATGTTGGGGGTGGTCCGTGCGTGGTAGATTATGGGAATGAGGTAGATTATTATCAGTAGTTTATTAGTGTTCATGTTGGATGTTCGTGGGAGTGTTGGGTATTGTTGGTGATATCAGTAGTTTTGTGGGCAGTGTTCATGGGAGTGTTGGGCGGTGTTGGTGATATCAGTAATGCATCAACAGTCTTAACAGTTGGTACATAACAGTGATTAGGTCAACATGGTATGGCAGTGCTTAATATTAGCCGTACTTAGCCTTAACATGTGTTTGAAGGCAGTAATGCAATTAAAACATTTATGCTAGCAAATTTAAGTAATAAGTGTAGCAGTCAATTGTAATACAGGTATTTAAAGCATATAGAAGTAAGGCAGCTGGAAGCAAGGCTTAGAAGCAAAACAATATGAGAGGCTTTTAGCATGTGTTTGAAGGTAGTATTGCAAAAGCAAGCAGGCAAGTCACAGGCAGCCTTGCAGCAGCAGCAGCTCTTATCAGGTCTCCAGTGCATACAAACGAAGCAGAGCAAAAAGAAGAAGGAAAAAAAAGTGAAATACGACGAGCAGGCAGAATCGCAGGTTGTCTAATGGCTAATTGAGCCGCATTGAGCCTGCCATGAATGGGAAAGCGCAGGGTACAAACGTAACAAAATAAAATAGATACTATTGGAGATTCTACATGGAATGTTGCTATTCCACTAGCAACATTCCATGTAGAAGGCTGCGCAGGCTTCTGTTTCTGTGAGTCTGACGTCCTGCACGGCCACATTGGTGATCTGCAAGGGCCGACTTCTACATGGAATGTTGCTAGTAGAATCTCAAATAGTAGCAACAGTGGAGGAGTGGCCTAGTGGTGGACTTTGGTCCTGAGGAACTGAGTTTGATTCCCACTTCAGGCACAGGCAGCTCCTTGTGACTCTGGGCAAGTCACTTAACCCTCCATTGCTCCATGTAAGCTGCATTGAGTCTGCCATGAGTGGGAAAAGTGCGGGGTACAAATGTAACAAAAAAATAAAATATTGGGGTGCTCAAGCACCCACAGAGCCGGTTCCTATGACTACACATAAGTGCTAAGCTTGCATGCATGTTTGCCAGCACTTTCATGACTAAGTCCTGGCTTTACATGTGTTAGTGCAAGCACATGAGGTGCCAATTATAGACTCAAGTGAAAGAACTCTCTTTTTTTTTTTTATAACATTGAGGTGATGTTAGACCCCACAAAATCTAAATCTCAATCACTGGTGAAGTCCCCAGGTGCAAATGAACATGTATCTGGCACACATGCTACAGGAATAATGTTTTTAAAATGTATGTGCATTGCAATTATAAAATGGGAAATTCAGCATAAAACATTTTGAACTGCCCAAACCACACCCAGAACACACACACTTACAATCTCTGCATCCTGTGGTATCTGTATTATGTACATAGCAGCATTGTAAAATTGGCATTTAGACATGCAAGCCATTTGCTCATACAAATGCCATATAACTGTTCTAAAATGATCACTAACAATAAAAAAAATGAATAGCACACTGCTTGAAGGTAGTTTCTGAATACAGCTGGCTGGGCTGAACACGAACGTTCCTCCTTATTATTCACTGTAGAAAAATGTTTCAAATTCTTATGTCATCTCAGGAACGGTAACAAATTCCCTTCTATTACCAGGCACATTGTGAAATAACATTGGCTTGAGCCTGAGAACCGAGGAAACCACTGACACCCCTTGTGACTTTGGGGGAAAACAGCGTGTATTAACACTGTTATCATTCATTATCTGTTGCAGGACCCATGGAAATATAATGGATCCTTTAGCTAATATGCAATAATGGCATTAGCACACACTAACCATTAGTAAATAATCTTCTTAGGTACCCACCTAGAGGTCAGCATAGCAAGGGACACTAAGTTGTACATACAGCTTAGTTCAAGGTTATGAACACAGTTTTGTGTGTACTCTCAGCACTAGATGCAGGAAAGACTTCTGTATACAAAAGCTGTACATATAAGACTGTGCACACATTGCCACACAGCCAGTGAAATCCCATGTTAATAAAGGCATAAGCTATTCTCCACCATTGCAGAGAAGTACACAAAACCCTTAAGGCTTAATGCATGCTTTTTTTAATGCTGCAAATTTAACTCCTGGTCTGAGGTGCAGTAAAGTGCTACAATTTGCATACAATGCCTATACCAGTTTTTTTGTTGTTGTTACAATTGTACCCCGCACTTGCCCACTCTTGGCAGGCTCAATGCAGCTTACATGGGGCAATGGAGGGTTAAGTGACTTGCCCAGAGTCACAAGGAGCTGCCTGTGCCTGAAGTGGGACTTGAACTCAGTTCCCCAGGACCAAAGTCCACCACCCTAACCACTAGGCCACTCCTCCATTGTTGCTACTATTTGAGATTCTACATGGAATGTTGCTGCTATTCCACTAGCAACATTCCATGTAGAAGTCGGCCCTTGCAGAGCACCAATGTGGCCGCGCAGGCTTCTGCTTCTGTGAGTCTGACGTCCTGCACGTACGTGCAGGATGTCAGACTCACAGAAACAGAAGCCTGTGCAGCCTTCTACATAGAATGTTGGTAGTGGAATAGCAACATTCCATCTAGAATCTCCAATAGTATCTATTTTATTTTTGTTACATTGGTCCTGGGGAACTGAGTTCAAGTCCCACTTCAGGCACAGGCAGCTCCTTGTGACTCCTGCCATGGGGTACAAAAGTCCACCACCCTAACCACTAGGCCACTCCTCCACTCCACTCATGTGTCAGCAGGATTTGCCTGCTGTTCTTCTTGCTCTCCTATCTGTACTGGGTAAGGTAAGTAAGCAAGAAGCAGACCACCCTTCTGCTCTTCAATATATTACAAAAATGGGAGCAGCCCCCTCCTGACCCCCAATGTATTAAAAAGATTTTGAAGGGCAAATCCCTATCCACAGAACCCGAGAAGTACCCAGCAAACCCACTGGGAATAGGAAAGGCTTTTACCCAGTGCATTTTGTCTAGCAAAAAAGGTGCCGGTATTCAAATGCCAGGACACCCTTCAGGGATGGAGTGATCATTGAGGGACCCACCCCACAATAACTAGGCCCCCCCCCCCGCAACCAGACACAGAATCTATGACTAGGCAGAATTTGTATGTAGAACCTGAGCTCTTTCATTAAAATATGAGAACCATGGGTCAATTTTAGCAGACAGTGGAAATGGTGCCGGTACTCAGTACCTCCTCAAAAAAAGCCCTGCTTTTACCTCTCCTTATAGGGCTTAACATGAAGTCCTGCTGTAGTCAGAATTTCTTTTTTTTTTTTTATTCACTGCAACTCAGCTGTCATTGGTCCTTTGTCATTGAAGGGAACCAATCCTTGTTCAGGATCAGAAATGAGGTCCTGGCATCTTCAACATCAATCTGAAAACAAAGTTAAAGGCAGGGGTGTGCTGGTAAATTTTTAACAACAGGCTCTTTCTCCGGATGTAGATAGCTCTGCAGTTGGAAGGGCAGGGGGGGGGGGGGGGGGGGGAGAAACACTTGCCTCTCTCTCTCCTCCCTCCCTTCGTGCGGGCACGCTAGGCATACCTTTGCTGGCAGCCAATAAATGAACTGCCACCACTCCCAAGGTCTTGCTCTGAGCAGCATGCTGGAACTCCTCTCACATGCTTGAGAAGTCCCAGCCTGCTGCCCAGAGCTGGAAACATGGAGTGAGGAGAAGCAGTAGTCTAATTACTTGGCTGGAAGGGCTCAGCATCCCCACCAGCAAAGTAAAAGAGAATTCAGCAGGGGGCCCAAGCCCACATTTTGGGAGCCAGTTGTTAAGTAGCCATGGAGGGCCCTACTTTAACAACCGGCTCCCAAAATTCTTAAAAACTTAACAACCGGCTCTTGCGAGCCTTTGAGAGCCTGCTCCAGCACACCACTGGTTAAAGGCAACAGCATATCTTATAGCACTGGAACTTTAAAACAAAGACCATCAACATAGCCAAACACAGATAAAACATATCAGCTATATAGTATATGCTCACCTTCAGGTTCCGTCCAAATTCATATCTTATAGTCTATGATCAAATATAGCTAGGGACAGGAAAGTTCTTGAGTGGAGAGGACAAGGAATGATACTGTATACCATTCAATACTCATCTCAGACCAACACTTAATGAAAAGGGCAGGCATTAGCCCCTAAGGCTCTGATGTACAAAACTTACCGGGCCAGCAAGGAGCTTTTTTTTTTTACTGGTTCCAGCTGGTTTAGTCAGAAAGGTATTCAGCAGGAGATGCACAAATGGGTTCATTGAGCTGTTTTCTGTCTGTGGCAGCAGACGAGAATTGTATGCAAATATATTCCAATGGGCTGTTTAGTGTTGAAATGAGCATTATGAGGGATGCATAGAAAGGACTGCCCACCTTTTACGAGCAAGATTTTAGGGGAGGTCTGGAGCTGTCATAGCGTGACAGTGGCTTCCCGGTGGAGCTATCTGCTGTCAAATGTTAATGGATGTGTGTGCTAAATATGCCACACACATGTTAGGCCATCTTATATGTGCATGTATTGTGCCGTGTATGTGTGTGTGTGGTTGTGGTATCCCGCAGGTGACAGTGGCAAAAATTTAAAAAGCTGGCAACAGCAGTATAAAAAAAATGCTCTTGCACATGCAGATTGCATATGCATGCCGTATGCATATAAGCCATGCCCCTTCACTTTGACATAGAAGATGGAGGAGCACAGGTTTGGTCTCTGTGGGTGTAAGCAGGGGTGAGCTGGTAAATTTTTAACAACAGACTCTTTTGCCGGACGTAGCCAGCTCTGCAGTTGGAAGGGCCAGGGGTGGCCGGGGGGAGCAACACTTGCCTCTCTCTCCTCCCTCCCTCCCTCCCTCCCTCCCTTCGTGCGGGCATGCTAGGCATACCTTTGCTGGCAGCCAATAAATGGACTGCCACCACTCCCAACATCTTGCTCTGAGCAGCATGCTGGAACTTCTCTCACATGCTCGAGAAGTCCCAGCCTGCTGCCCGGAGCTGGAAACAAGGAGTGGGAAGCAGTAGTAGTCTATTTACTTGGCTGGCAGGGCTCAGCATCCCCACCAGCAAAGTAAAAGAGAATTCAGCAGGGGACCCAAGCCCACATTTTGGGAGCCAGTTGTTAAAATAGCCATGGAGGTCCCTACTTTAACAACCGGCTCCCAAAATTCTTAAAAACTTAACAACCGGCTCTTGCGAGCCTGTGAGAGCCTGCTCCAGCACATCACTGGGTGTAAGCCAAATTTTTCTGATATGGAAGTGCTCTGGCTGGGCCAGCTGATCACTTGTAATTAAAAAAGGCTTTTTCCAAGAGAGGAGAGGAAAAGGAACATCTTCAGAATGGATGAGGGCTGGAGAGGCACCCAGTGCCTGTTTAACAGGCGTGCATCCTTCCTGTGTTTAATAAGGGGTCCCAGGCTCCAGTGGCATAGCTAGGGGGTGCGCAGGGGGAAGCAGTCGCTCCCCTAAATAGATTTGTCAAAAAGAAATGGTGCCTATGTGTATGCACCACCACCTTCCCACTTGCACGCGGTACCACTGCCAGAACAGAAATGCGCTGGATGAAGCAGATCGTTGTCGCCTGCCTGGCAACAGTACACCAAGAAGTGCACTCCCGACCCATCCCCATAGTGCTACCTGCACTACTTGAATCCAGGAGAAGGAGAACGTCGTCCAGAGAGCTCAGCCGCAGCGGCCATTGTGGTAATAACCACAAGGTCATTGCGGCTGAGGTGAGTGCTCTCGACGACGTTCTCCTCCTGGATTCAAGTAGTGCAGGCAGCACTGTGGGGTGCGCAGGGCACAGACCCAGGGTCCTCAGTGCACGGCCCGCCCGATGTGTGGTGCAGGCTGCAGCTGTTCGGTGGTGGCGCTTGGCCTTGGCTGTGTGAGCTGTTCTTCTTTGACTGCTGGCTTGGCTGTACTGGGGCTAAGGTAAGGGACCGTTCCGCAGCGTATGGTGTGTATGCTCTGTGGCTCGCTGACTGTGTGTGTGGGCTGCTGGGGATGGAATTGGAACGGGTTCTGCCTCTGCGGTACTTGCAGAAGATATCAACCGTTATAGGTACACCCTAACCCTGTTATATTGGTGCAGAGATTTTTTTTTTTCTCCTGGTAAAGGGTTTCTAAAACAGACATCATGTTATGAGAATCAGGTTCTCAATGTTCAGAGTTTCTACCTATTTATTTATTTATTTACTTATTTATGGCATTTTATCCCACATTAAAAATTAATTAGATTGGAACCTGAGAGCATTAAAATTTTTTTTTCCTGGAGAGAGTAATGCATTGCCCACCAACCCCCCCCCCCCCCCCTAGGCTCTCTCCCCAGGTATAGCCGGCTCTGCAATTTTGGGGGTGGGGGGCGCAGAGGTGGACCAGGGATAGAGCCTGTTGTTAAAAATTTACCAGCACACCACTGCTCCCACCCAAGAATAAAAATAACAAGATGGCCTATACTCCCCCCCACTCCCATCATGTGGCCTTTCTCCAGCTACAGGGGAAAAGATAAGCAGCACCTGTCCCCGGTGTGCCTAAAACAAAACAAAAAAAAGAGATTACCTAAGTATTTCACACTCATCAACACAACACAATTGAAAAGTTGTGGAGAAAAATGTGAAAACACAATACTCTGCATCAAAGCACAAAAGCGCTGATTACCACACCACAACAAAGGATAGTAGGCAAACAGCGAAAAGACCGGTAAAACTACAGGCTTTTAAAGTGCATTTGTGACACTTCACCACATCAGCGCCTTACGGCCTAACACTTTTCACTCACACCTTGGACGCAGGCCTATGATGCGATTTTCTTGGACATACCTATAACAGCGATGATGACTGTTGTGCTCATGTGCTAGCATCCTCCTTACTGGGTTGCTCGCCAAAATAGCATGCAGCTCATTTGCATGCAATTTCCTTTGAGCATTGCTTGCTATTTTGAAATTGGTAACTTCTACCATGGATCTAAATGCACACGGGTTTTTACCTGGACTTTAATGCATCGGCCCCTTAGACTATCTGTTTAATGGTTCTTATCATACTGTCAGTCAGGGAATGATGAGACTCATGTAAACAGGACTTGAGAGTCTCATATATGACAAGAACAACACTGCAGGGCCATGTAAAATGTATGCAGCTGAAACAAATGGTGGGATAAATGATTTTTATCAAGAGCTACTAAGATAAGAAGTGTAGAACATGTGATCAGACTTTCTACTTATTTGGTCTATATAAGAGGGATTTATATCATTTAGGGGCAATTTCTCCAAATGGGTTAGTGTTGTGCATACCATGACAGGAATAAACCTCACTCCTAAGCCAGGGCATGTAGAGTATGATCTCAGTCTGTCAACTTTACTGCTAATGCTCGCCATAATACTTGCATTATACCAATGAGAGCTTCTTTCTGGAGTTCATAAATTGTACCATGTATAGGTAGCTTATCCAGGTACGCTTGGAAGTTCTTTTTTAATCAAGCCTGTGGCACCCAAAATGATAGGAAATATTTCTGCATCTTTCTGCCACATTTTCTTGGTCTTGGACTGCTTTTGTTGATACTTGAAGATCTTCCCTGTCTCCACGCGAATCACAGGGTAATTGCTTAGGAACAACACCTCGATAACCAATGTTGTTCTAGTATTTTTCTCTTTTACCATTATATCTGGTTTTCTGGCATCCAGCTTCTTATCAGTCGGGATCATAACCTCTTTGTTTCCCACTATTCTCTGAGGGTCATGATCCCAATGCTTTTCTGGTACATTGATGTTATAATACGTGCAGAGTTTCCAATGAATAAGATATACAACCTTGTTGTGCCTTTCTGTGTAAAAAATTTCCACCATCAGCACTTCTACTACTACTACTATTTAGCATTTCTATAGCGCTACAAGGCGTATGCAGCGCTGCACAAACATAGAAGAAAGACAGTCCCTGCTCAAAGAGCTTACAATCTAATAGACAAAAAATAAATAAAGTAAGCAAATCAAATCAATTAATGTGAACGGGAAGGAAGAGAGGAAGGTAGGTGGAGGCGAGTGGTTACAAGTAGTTACGAGTCAAAAGCAATGTTAAAGAGGTGGGCTTTCAGTCTAGATTTAAAGGTGGCCAAGGATGGGGCAAGACGTAGGGGCTCAGAAAGTTTATTTATTTTTGTTACATTTGTACCCCGCACTTATTCCAGGCGTAGGGTACAGCGAGACAGAAGGCGCGAAGTCTGGAGTTGGCAGTAGTGGAGAAGGGAACAGATAAGAAGGATTTATCCATGGAGCGGAGTGCACGGGAAGGGGTGTAGGGAAGGACGAGTGTGGAGAGATACTGGGGAGCAGCAAAGTGAGTGCATTTATAGGTTAGTAGAAGAAGGTTGAACAGGATGCGAAAATGGATAAGGAGCCAGTGAAGGGTCTTGAGGAGAGGGGTAGTATGAGTAAAGCGACCCTGGCGGAAGACGAGACGGGCAGCAGAATTTTGAACCGACTGGAGGGGGGAGAGGTGACTAAGTGGGAGGCCAGCAAGAAGCAGATTGCAGTAGTCTAAACGAGAGGTGACAAGAGTGTGGATGAGGGTTTTGGTAGAGTGCTCGGAAAGAAAGGGGCGGATTTTACGGATGTTGTAAAGAAAGAAACGACAGGTCTTGGCAATCTGCTGGATATGAGCAGAGAAGGAGAGAGAAAAGTCAAAGATGACCCCAAGGTTTCGAGCTGAGGAGACAGGGAGAATGAGAGAGCCATCAACAGAAATAGAAAACGGGGGGAGTGGGGAGGTGGGTTTGGGGGGGGGGGGGGAAATGAGAAGCTCGGTTTTGGTCATATTTAATTTCAGGTGGCGTTGAGACATCCAGACAGCAATGTCAGACAAGCACGCTGAAACTTTGGTTTGGATGCAAGGTGAGATATCAGGGGTAGAAAGGTAGATTTGGGAGTCATCAGCATAGAGATGGTAGGAAAAGCCATGGGATGAGATTAATGAACCAAGGGAAGAAGTGTAGATAGAAAAGAGGAGGGGACCAAGAACAGAACCCTGAGGTACAGCGGCAGGCAGAGGGATAGAAGTAGATCCACCAGAGTGAACACTAAAGGTGCGGAGGGAGAGGTAGGAAGAGAACCAGGAAAGGACAGAGCCCTGGAATCCAAGTGAGGACAGGGTATCGAGAAGTATGCTGTGATCGACAGTGTCAAAAGCAGCGGAAAGATCAAGAAGAATGAGGATGGAATATTGACCTCTGGATTTAGCTAGTAATAGGTCATTGGAGACTTTAGTAAGCGCAGTTTCGGTTGAGTGGAGAGGGCGAAAACCAGATTGTAGTGGGCCAAGAATAGCATGTGAGGAGAGAAAATCAAGGCAGCGGCGGTGAACAGCACGTTCAAGTAATTTGGAGAGAAAAGGAAGGAGGGAGATGGGTCGGTAATTAGAGGGACAAGTAGGGTCGAGTGAAGGCTTCTTAAGGAGAGGTGTGACCACAGCATGTTTAAAGGCAGCAGGGACAGTCGCAGTGGAAAGTGAGAGGTTGAGAATGTGACAGATAAAAGGAATAAGAGCAGGAGAGATGGCATTAAAAAGGTGGGTGGGAATGGGATCAGAGGAACAGGTGGTACATTTTGAGGAAGAAAGGAGAAGTGTAGTTTCCTCAATAGTAACTTCAGGAAAGGAGGAAAGGGAATGAGGGGAAGGAGAGAGAGGGGAACGGACTAGTGGAGGGAGAGGTGGTGAGGTAGAGAAAGCAAGGTTTATCTTTTGAACCTTGTTGTGAAAGAATTCATCAAGGGTCTGAGGAGATAATGAAGGGGGAGTTGGGGGAGGGGGCACCTTGAGGAGAGAGTTCAATGTGGTGAAGAGAAGTCGAGGATTAGAGCCAAGAGATTTGGTCAGTTGGATATAATAATCCTGTTTGGCACGTAAAAGAGCAGATTGGAAGGAGGTCAGCATGAACTTAAAGTGTAAGAAATCAGCAAGGGCCCGAGATTTCCGCCAGAGGCGTTCGGCGGAGCGGGTACAGGAACGTAGGTAGCGGATATTAGAAGTCAGCCAAGGTTGGGGTTTTGTACGCCTTACAGGGCGGGTCATCAAAGGTGCAAGAGTGTCTAAGGCAGAGGATAGAGTATTGTAAGAAGAAACAGCCTCGTTGACAGACGTGGATGGTGCCACAGTAGAGAGGAGGTTTGAAACATGGGAGGATAGAGATGAAGGGTCAATATCGTGAAGATTCCTAGATAAATTAGATAAGATAGGACGGGACTGGGAGGGAGGAGATTTAAGTGTGAAAGTTATAAGATGGTGATCAGAGGAGGGAAGATCAGAGGCAAGGAAACTAGAGGGTGAACAGTTGGAGGAGAAGATGAGATCAAGACAGTGACCATTTTGATGAGTGGGGGAGGTGGAGCATAGTTGGAGATTAAAGGAGGACGTTAAAGCGAGTAACTTGGAAATATAAGAGTTGGAAGGATCATTAGCAGGAATATTAAAGTCACCAAGGATGAGAGAGGGGGGGGGGAAGGATCATGGAAGAAGGCAAGCCAGGCGTCAAAGTCACTGAGAAAGGATGAAAGGGACTTATCAGGGGGACGATAAATGACCACTATTCGAAGAGGCAGAGGAGAGAAAAGGCGGATAGAGTGGACTTCAAAGGAGGAAAAACAGTGAGATTGAGGTGGAAGAAGGGGTTGAAATCTGGAGGAGGGAGAGAGAAGTAGTCCAACACCGCCCCCACGGCGTCCATTAGATAAGTAATGTTTCTAGCTCTTTCATACAGAATCCACAGATGTCTGTTGCACCAGTTTTTCCAATACTTGCTGTAAACCATCGTACGTAATCCACTGTCCTGGGCTGCAACTATCAATTGTTCATTCTTAGGATTAAATTCACCTCTCCTTAACCATTCATGTGTCAAATGTTGATGCACGAATGGTTCCTGGAGTAACAGTTTGTATTTCCCACTGTACTTATTCATTTGGCACTTGTTATTTCTCCCCTGCTGATCCAATTTCTTGAAGAGTTTTTCTGTTACTTCTTTCCCCTTTGGTACCAAAGGATTTTCAACCATTCCTTCTACTCATCGGAATGCGTGTCCAAGTTTAATGATAGAACTGGATTCTGGAAGTTTTCTTTCATAATTCAGCACCTTTTTTACATTGGGATCTGATGATGCCATTCCCTCCTTCAGATCTAGAAATGTACAGTCTAAGCATATACTGATTGTTATAGATGACCTTTTAAGCATGGAGGAGTTTTCCTGTTCGAACATCTAGTTTTTCAAGGTCTTTAAGAGGCCAGTCTACAATACCAAATCTATATGAGAGTGCAGGAAGTGCCAGTTGATTAATAGCCTGTATCTTATTCTGTGATGTTAATGTACTCTTCAATATTACTACTACTACTATTAAACATTTCTATAGCGCTACTAGACTTACGCAGCGCTGTACAAATGAACATGAAAAGACAGTCCCTGCTCAACAGAGCTTACAATCTAAATTGGACAGACGAACAGACAGCTAGGGGTGGGGAAATTGCAGTGGTAGGGGTGATAAGTGAGGGTGTTGAGTAAGAGAGTCATGGTTAGGAGTCAAAAGCAGTAGCAAAGCCAGACTTGAAGACAGCCAGAGACAGCCAGAGACTGAGCCTGATGTACTGGCTCAGGGAGTCTATTCCAGGCATAGGGAGCAGCGAGATAGAAGGAACGGAGCCGGGAGTTAGCAGTGGGGGAGAAGGGGACGACAGGAGACATTTACCCAGCGAACGGAGTTCACGGGGAGGAGTGTAGGGAGAGATGAGAGCGGAAAGGTACTGAGGAGCTGCGGAGTGGATGCACTTGTAGGTCAGTTTTAGTCTCCTATAGACCCAAGCAAAATCCACTATAAAGAAAATGTTTCTCTCAATGTGGAAACTCAAACGCGTGAAACCATTCTTCCCGAGGGAAATATTTCATAACCTGATACAGTCAATGGTACTAAGCCACGCAGACTACTGTAATGGAATCTATGCGAGATGCAAAGACCAAATCATAAAGAAACTTCAGACTGCCCAAAACACAGCAGCCAGGCTTGTATTTGGAAAAACGTGTTTTGACAGCGCCAAACCACTCTGAGAAAAACAGCATTGGTTACCAATCAAAGAACGCATCATTTTCAAAATCTGCATGACTGTTCACAAAATTATCTACGGTGAGACACCAGGATACATGACAGACCTCATAGACTTGCCAACTAGAAACACCCCACAAAATCTGCACGATCATACCTAAATCTCCACTATCCGAGCAACAAAGGACTCAAATACAAATCCACCTATGCATCCAGTTTTTCATACTTAAGCGCACAACTGTGGAACGCATTGCCAAAAGCAGTAAAAACTACGCTCGACTACCTAAATTTCCGGAAAGCACTAAAGACAGAACTGTTCAAAAGAGCATACCCCACCGACCCAACATAAAATAACTGGACATCTGCAACACAATGTAACCAAAGACCGTAATGGACATCACATGACTCTTCCTCCCCTCTCCCTATCGAAGTCCCCCCCAACTGTACCTACCATATATGTACCTCATTCTATCACAATATCGCTTTGAATTAATCCAAACCATGAATTTGTTCAGACTGGAATCGGCTAATGCCGTTTACAGTAATATGTAAGCCACATTGAGCCTGCAAAATGGTGGGAAAATGTGGGATACAAATGCTACAAATAATAATATTCTTTACTGATTTTTTTCTCTCAGCTGTTTCTGCTTGATAGTTGTTCTTTTCTCCACTCCTAGATATTTATAAACACCTTCCTGTTCAATTTCCTTTATCTCACAGCCATCAGTCAGAGAGATGTTTTCAGGTTTGCTGAACTTTACTTGTGTGTGACTGTAAGTGATCTTCCTGTTTTAAAGAAGGAAACAAGGAGCATCAAACAGCTTCTTTGGTCTCACAGGGGTCTCAGTCAGTTCGCTCTATTCACATGTGTCAAACTGCTGCCACCCTGCAGCCTGTTACCTAGCTGTGTACAGAGCAGGAACATTTCTGCATGTGCTCCAGTTCTAGGGTGTTCGAGCCTATGTTGGGAAACTTTTATTGGTATTCAGGATTGAGACTTTAAGATTTTTGGCTTTGTTATGAGATGTCATATGAAATAGCAGTTAGTTATAAGCGTGTCATTCCACACCAGGTCGATCGATCAGCATGATCAAGTTCCCATATTCTGTACTTGGAGTTATAACAAGAATGGAAAGGCGTATGCCATGGAGTACACATAATTTCCAAAGGCATTAACTTTTTGTTGCTGGCCAATGTATACATGATCAGAAATCAGCCCTGACATAAAGAATTCTACAGAAGTTTCTGAAAAAAAAATGCCTAAAAAGGGAAATAAAAGAGTGACATTCACCAGAGAGGTAGGACCTCTGAAACTCAAGTTTGAAGCATAGCATATGTGTTTTTCTTCATCAAAGAATATATTTTGGCCATAAATTTTTACAAGTCCCCAATTTGGGTGAATCAGCCTCTAACCACCTGTGTTCACACTATAAAAGCTGATCTTAATTGCATGCTACATTCACATGGCCTTTTATGTGCCATCGTATACTGAGATGAGCAACAGGGACACATCAAAATGTCTGTGCTTCAGAGGAAACTCCCAGTAGTTTCGCGGTAGTTAATAAGGCAGGGTTTCTGAGCCTCTCTTTCAGCATGTAACTGTGCAGTTTGTTTCCATCTCTGCACCACCATACTATCCCCTACAATTATGCTGGTGAGGAATGGTGGTTTCAGACTGCCAATAAAGCCAGAGACTGCAGCAGCACAGAATTAGAATCCCAATTTTTAAGACTATTTTTTTTTTGTTGCTTCATTGAAACCAATATTCTGCAGTAAATCTCTGATTTCAGCATTTCTTTACCATCACTACTTCCAGAACTGGTGCTAATAAGTGGTAAATTTAAAACATCAGAGAAAATATTTCTTTATTCAATGTGTAATTAAACTCTGGAATTTGTTGCCAGAGAATGTGGTAAAAGCAGTTAGTTTAGCAAGGTTTAAAAATGATTTGGACAATTTCCTACAAGAAAAGTCCATAAGCCATTACTAAGATGGACCTGGGAAAATCCCCTGCTTATTCTTGGGATAAACAGCATAAAATCTGTTTTTCTTGGGATTACATGATGCTATGAGCGGTGAAGGTCATGCTTGACTGAGCTGCTTGGAGGCCTCCCTCTAAATCACCCTTAAATCTTTGCAAAACAGACTTTGACGTCCACAGACATTTACATTAAGCAGTGGTCGCTATATGGACAAATATCTGGCGAAAACTAAGGATCAGATGGCAGGTAAACCGCAGCAAAAAGTGACTGAATGGATGGGGGAAATTGAGAGAGGGCAAGGTGGCAGAGATGTCCCTGGCTTTTCCCTGACCGTCAAGAGAAGCGCTAATGGCAGAAATCACTGAGACAGTTGTTCATGCACTTGACCCCAGGTTTGCTGCGCTCTCAGAACAGATTACCGGCACGCAGCAGCTGATCCAAGAAGTAGCAACCCAGACAGGGGAGCTTGAAGGGCGGGTATCAGAGCTGGAAGATAGCGTGCAGAGTAAGGAATCGGAGCTGGAATCCTTTGCGCACAAGGTCCAATAACATACAGAAAAATTGCAGCCCCTAGAAAATAGGTTGAGACAGGAGAATTTATGTTTCATCGGATTTCCAGAGTCTATTCCAGAATCTGCTATTATCTGATACCCTTACGAAGTGGCTGTCTGCCATGTTCCCACAAGCGGCAGCGGAGTGTGCGATCCACTTGGATAGGGTGCACCGCATGGGCCATAAGCGGGACGGTGACCAGAGGCCTAGGCTGATTATTGCATGTTTCCATTACTATTCACAAAAAGTGGAAGTGCTGCGGTGCTATAAACAGAAGTGGGAGGAAGTCGTTTATGAGGCAGTACCGGTAAAAAAATTTCCAAGACTTTGCGGCTTTAATGGATAAACGCAAGGAATTTACACCTTTGTGTGCAAAATTGTATGAGCGCAACCTTCGATATTTGCTTATCTACCCGGTCATATTAAAAGTATTTCATGAAGGTTGATGGCTGGTCTTTGAAGAAGCCAAGAAAGCATCAGACTGGATCAATAAATCAGAGCCCATGACTTGAAGATTATATTTAATTATTTCTACTCGGCCTATGAATCTGTATGTTATTGTGAGTATGAATGGCAGTAGTATGAAAATGGGGTGAATGAGGGAGGTTCCAAAGAGCACGAGCTCTTTCCCTTGAGATGTCTTGGGGGGAACTGCCGTATTGCAGGAAGTTTGGGGGGTTCTTGGGGAGGGGGTGGGAGATGGATCCCTGACTGTTAATCCAGACATTACAAATGGGTTTAGCTTTTATTGTTTCCTAACTTTGAGCTTATTTACTATCTCTGCTGGGCTTACCTGGACTATACCCCTGGATTTGGTAGGTCTGTCATTGTTTGTGTTAAATTTACATACTTAGCACTGGACTTTAATTTAAGACTTCTCTCTTGGAATGTTTCAGGGACTACTTCCCCTATAAAATGGAGCAAAATTGTGGCACAGTTGAAACGGCATGGGGCAGATATGTCTGCAGGAGACAAAACTTGACAGATCATGAACATAAAAAATTGTGTAATGGATGGATGGGTGACATTTTTTTAACTCATCTACTAAATGTAGAAAGGGTGGAGTGGTGGTTCCGATTAGGAAAAATTTCCCTTAAGTAGTAGTAGTAGTAGGGTGAAGTGTGCAGAATAAAGATTTTTTATCTTTTAGTGGTATACGCCCCTAACGCCTATGACCATTGTTTTTTTAGATCATTGGTTGCTCTGGGAATGCGAGATACATCTTTGCCTATAATTGTGGTGGGCGATTTTAATCAAGTAATGGATCCCCAGATTGATAAATCTCACTGGGGGTTGTGGATTTGGGACCAACCAGGGGTCTTCCATTCTTATGTTCTTCCTTGATTATGGTGGACCCCTCCTTAATCTGGGTGCCCGGCATAGGCGTAGTTTGACTGTTTCATTTGGGGGGGCAAAGAATGGGCGGAGCATATTAGCATATCATTTACATATATAAATATGCAAATGAATATGCTAATATGGAGGAAGGAAATGAAATTTACAGGCAAAATATCACAGATGCACATTTCAAAAAGCTGACACATTTCAATTAATAAATTATGAATAAAATACTTTTATTTACCTTTGTTGTCTGATCATTTAGTTTTTCTATTCGCTTTGATCCCAGTGTCTTCTGTTTTATGCAGTGTCTTCTTTCCAGTAGGCTTCCCTCTGCTCCCCACCCTGCCAGTCCCATCCATCTCTTGCTCCTTCCCTCTGCTCCCCAACCCTCCCAGTTCCATCCATCTTCTGTTCCTTCCCTCTGCTCATCATCCCTCCCAGTCCCATCCATCTTCTGCTCCTTCCCTCTGCTGTGCCTGACCTCTCCCAATCCCATCCATCTCCTGGTCCATCCCTCTGCTCCCCACCCCTCGCAGTCCCATCCATCTCTTGCTCCTTCCCTCTGCTTCCCACCCCTCCCAGTCCCATTCATCTCCTGCTCCTTCCCTCTGCTTCCCACCCCACCCAGTCCCATCCATCTCCTGCTCCTTCCCTCTGCTTCCCACCCCACCCAATCCCATCCATCTCCTGCTCCTTCCCTCTGCTTCCCACCCCTCCCAGTCCCATTCATCTCCTGCTCCTTCCCTCTGCTCCCCACCCCTCCCAGTCCCATCCATCTCTTGCTCCTTCCCTCTGCTTCCCACCCCTCCCAGTCCCATTCATCTCCTGCTCCTTCCCTCTGCTTCCCACCCCACCCAGTCCCATCCATCTCCTGCTCCTTCCCTCTGCTTCCCACCCCTTCCAGTCCCATTCATCTCCTGCTCCTTCCCTCTGCCTCCCACCTCTCCCAGTCCCATCCATCTCCTGCTCCTTCCCTCTGCTTCCCACCCCACCCAGTCCCATCCATCTCCTGCTCCTTCCCTCTGCTTCCCACCCCTCCCAGTCCCATCCATCTCTTGCTCCTTCCCTCTGCTTCCCACCCCTCCCAGTCCCATCCATCTTCTGCTCCTTCCCTCTGCTGTGCCTGACCTCTCCCAATGCCATCCATCTCCTGGTCCATCCCTCTGCTCCCCACCCCTCGCAGTCCCATCCATCTCTTGCTCCTTCCCTCTGCTTCCCACCCCTCCCAGTCCCATCCATCTCTTGCTCCTTCCCTCTGCTTCCCACCCCTCCCAGTCCCATCCATCTCCTGCTCCTTCCCTCTGCTTCCCACCCCTCCCAGTCCCATCCATCTCTTGCTCCTTCCCTCTGCTTCCCACCCCTCCCAGTCCCATCCATCTTCCCTCTGCTCCCCCCCCCCCCGAGGTCCAAGATGGTGACTCCGTTTACCCCCTCGCTTCCTCCCTCCCTCCGGTGCAGGCAACAGTCTTCAGCTTTTCCAGCGTTCCTGGCAGCGGTAGCGATGTACACGCTGCCTTCGGTCTGCCCCGGAAGCCTTCTCTTCAAGTTCCTGTTCCCACCTATGCGGGAACAGGAACTTGAAGAGAAGGCTTCGGGGCAGAGCCAAAGGCAGCATGTACAACGCTACCGCTGCCAGGAATGCTGGAAGACTGCTGCCTGCGCCGGAGGGAGGGAGGAAGAGAGAGGGGTAGACGGACACGCTCCTCTCGGTCCGCTTGGCTTCCCTGCCCTCTCTGTCTGCGTCCCGCCCGAAAGGAAATGACGTCAGAGGAAGGCGGGACGCAGATAGAGAGGGCAGGGAAGCCAAGCGGACCGAGAGGAGCGCGTGCCTGCATGTGTTTTTTTTTTTTTTTTAACTAATGGCGCGGCGGCGCCTCGCGTCGTTTGGGGGGGCATTGCCCCCCCTCGCCCCCCCCAGTCTACGCCTATGGTGCCCGGGAATTATTCTCACTTGTCTAGATCTCATGGTACAATGTCCCAGATTGATTACATTTTTATCTCAGTCCATGCTTTCCCAGGTACTTGATGCAACTATAGGTCCTCTGGCCAATCTCTGATCATAATATGATTTGGGTAGACTTGGCTGGAGACCCAGGTAGGCTAGGGAGTAGGTTATGGCGTTTTCCATCTCATTTGGAGGATACATCCTTTCTGGACTATTTTAGATTATATATGACTAACAATAAACAGCATGAACCCAAAGTGCTATTATTCTGGGAAGCCCTTAAGGCAGTAATCCATGGTGATATATTTTCTATGTGTCTGCTAGGGAGAAACAGCTTTCTCAGGGTATCCTAAATTTAGAAGCTAGCTATAAGTCCACTAACCAGCACTATGTGACAAGCCCAATGTTGGTTAATAAAGAAGCATTAGTTGCAATGCAGGTAGCTTTAAACTCCCTTCTCCTCCAGCCTGGAAAATGTTGTATCGTAAATATAAATTCTACTGTTTTGGGAATAAACCAGGGAAACTATTGGCTCATCTTACGAGGTTGGCACAGAGCACTAGATTTGTAACAACTTTGGAATTCTCAGGGGGGCGCCCATTAACAAGACACTGGACATTGTGAACCTTTGTTACCATCATTATAGTAAAATGTACGCATTAGATGTCCCCGGGGGGGGGGGGGGGGGGGGAATCTTTTATAGACGATTATTAAGGGGACTCAGGGTTGCCGAAATTCTCCCGAGATGCTATGGACCAATTTAATGAACTGATTAGAGCAGTAGAAGTCAAGCACATTATTACGTGTTCTGGAATTTTCTGACCTTTTCTTTGGGTCTGCCTGTTTCTGTGAGTTTCCACTGACAGTTGCAAGACAGGAATTTCTGGCTGACCACAAACTGACAAGACCCCCGTTGCCATGACATCCCACTCTGTCTTATTACAAATATAATTTACTGAGCAGAGGTGTGGCAAGGACCCCAATACACCTATCACAATTCTTATGTGAACACGCGGGACTTCTGATTGGTGCAGGATGAGAGAGAGGTGGTTGGGAACAACAGTCCTATAAAGGTGCTAAGCAGACAAAGAGACTCTGAAATAGCCCGGCTGCAACAGAAGCTTCATATCCTTGCTCAGCAGGAATATTTCCCGGGAAATACATCTTTTTCTCTTTTTATTATTGTATTGGTGAGAATTATATTCTTGCAGCTGAGAACTTTATACCCTTTGTATTCTTTCATATTTTTCTCCCTTTTTCTTTCCTTTCATTCACCTTTATAACTTTTTTGCAAACTTACAGCTAATGATATTTCCTTTTATTGGTATCCTCTAAAAGCTCCTATCCTCCTTCCTCTTTCTGCAACATAAGATATAATTACTATTTCTTTTGCAATTGCCTAAGTTATCATTGTTTGGTTTTGTATGATTCCTAGTGCCCACCAGTTATACAAGCTCCTGTTGTAGTTAGTAATAAAGATTCCTTTCTTTCTACCTTGTTTCTTTTACTTCTAAGAATAGCACCTAATGCAGCTATAACATGAGGTGCTCCATTATCATGTGGCTCCGGGCCCAGATGGGTTCACTGTAGAATTCTTTAAGATTCTACATCCAGAAATATGTGGACCTTTGATGAATTTTTTTGAGGTGGTGGAAATAGAGGGTTCCTTTCTGCTCTGGCATAATGAAGCTTTGATATAATTGATCCCAAAGCTGGGGCGCTCTTTGCGCCAGCCTGGTGATTATAGACCAATCTCACTTTTAAACGTTGATTTGAAGAGTCTATCTTGGATTTTGCCAGATAGATTGGCATCTCATCTTCCCCTAGTGATAGATTCTGAACAGATAGGCTTTGTCAAGGGCCGTTAATCTGTAGTCAACATCAGTAAGGCAATGTAGCATGGTTGGTGTCTGGGCTTGTCGGCAATGCTGGTGAGTTCAGACGCTGACAAAGCTTTCGACAGGGTAGATTGGCATTACCTATTCAAGGTACTAGATTATCTGGGCATGGATGGCTGGTTCTGTAGGGCTATCCAAGTGTTATATAATAAGCCCTTGGTATCTATTGTGGTAAATGGTATTAGGATGGCACTATTCCCAGTATGTAGGGGTTCATGACAGGGGTGCCCTCTCTCTTCTTTGTTGCTTTTATTGTATTTGGAACCTATGTTGCGCATGCTAAAGAAAGATCCTGCTATCACTGAAATTACAGTGGAGGATGTGGTATTTAAGGTTTTGGGTGGGGGATTTTCCTCTGACGTGGACCACATCAGCCATCAGGTACCTGGGCATTTATATTCCACAAGACCTGACACAATTGTATGACTGTAACTGCACTCCAGTATTAGAGAGGACAAAGACTAAATTGCATCTTTGGTGCTCCTATCCTCTCTCACATCTTGAGAAAATAGCCTTATACAATATGATCTTACTTCTCCAATGGTTATATTTATTTCAGATGTTACCATTTACATTGGCTAATGCTACAGATAAGAGTCTAAGGAAGCTATTGAATGATGATTACGTGTAGAACAGTAAATGGACACGCCTTTCGTTGGCGTGGGTGGCATCACCCAGGGCCAAAGGGGGTTTGGCACTCCTTAATATTCATCTTTTGCTGTAGCTTGCAGCATGAGGCACTTGAATGATTGGTTTCATAACATCTCATATTTTTCAGACACTTTGGTTGAGACGCGCCTGAGCCATCCTTACCATTTTAGTTTTCTGCTGCATGCTCCAGCTCGGCGGTTGCCCTGCTACACATTGTTCTGGAAATTTTGATAATATAAATTTGCAATTGTCCAGACAGACTTCAGGGCAATCACAACAGACAATTTGTTTGGACCAACTTGAAGGACAATTGTCTGATATGCAAAAATAAAATTTTCAGCATTTAAAAGAGAGAGAAGGGATGATGAGGAAATTGGAATAGCTTGAAAACTTTGGTAGAAGGAATAATCTTTGATTCCCGAATTTTCCCAAATCTCCATTAACTGCGCCAATAGATACGGTAAAGAAATATCTGGGGGAGGTACTGGGTTTTTCAGAAGATACTCTTCCTCCTATTGTTTGTGCTGTATTTTTGACTTTGCCTAGTAACATAGTAGATGACGGCAGAAAAAGACCTGCACGGTCCATCCAGTCTGCCCAACAAGATAACTCATATGTGCTACTTTTTGTGTATACCCTACTTTGATTTGTACCTCGGATACTGTGACCCAGGAAAAGCCCCAGGAATATTTTATGAACTTGACTGAGTTCCTAGAATCATCTTTGTAACTGGTCACAGAAACATCTACTCTGCTGGTTACATTTGCACTGGAACCAGACCAAAATGCAGTTTTGAGGCTTTATTTTAGACATATTAATGAGCAGTTTTTTGGATCTTGTATCTGGATATTCCCAGATTTACCTAGAATGACCCAACCTAGGCATAAGGAATTCTTGACTTAAAGCCAAGAGTTCTTGCTTTAGGCGGTACATATAAATTTCCTTGCTGCTGCTTTATTACTTATAGTGTTGATAATTTTTTGTTCTTTGACTCTAAACAGCTCATAGAGGTCTCCTTTTGCAACCTGGAGAGCTGCTCCACTGTAGAAACTAGATTTGCAGTTTCCTGAGTTGACTTTCAGGCTCATTTTCGAAAGAGATGGCCGTCCAAAAAGAGACATAAATCGGCACTTGGACGTCCATCTCTCAGAGATGTCCAAATCGGTATAATCAAAACCCAATTTTGGTTGTCTTTCTTGGAAGTCCGTTGCAAGGACGTCCAAATCTCAAGGGGCGTATCGGAGGCGTGTTTAAGGCGGGACTTGGGCGTTCCTAAGACTTGGACGTCTGAGCCATAATGGAACAAAGCAAAGACGTCCAGGACTAAAACTTGGATGTTTTCACCCAGACTTGTTTTTACTACGAATAAGGCACAAAAAGGTGCCCGAAATGACCAGATGACCGCTGGAGGGAATTAGGGATGACCTCCCGTTACTCCACCAGTGGTCACTAACCCCCTCCCACCCTCAAAAAATATGATTAAAAATATTACTTGCCAGCCTCAGATGCCATACTCAGGTCCATGATAGCGCATACAGGTCCCTGGAGTAGTTTAGTAGTAGGTGCAGTGCACTTCAGACAGGTGGACCCAAGCCCATACCTCCCCTACCTGTTACATTTGTGGAGGAAACAGCAAGCCCTCCAAAACCCACCAGAAACCCTTTATACCCACATATAGGTGCCCCCCTTCACCCTTAAGGGCTATGGTAGTGGTGTACAGTTGGGGGTAGTGGGTTTTGGGGGGGCTCATGGAAGCTGTGTACCTGGGAGCATTTTATGAAGTCCACTGCAGTGCCCCCTAGGGTGCCGAATTGCTGTCCTGTGATGTCAGGGGGACCAGACTACTAAAAATGCTGGCTCCTCCCATGTCCAAATGGCTTGACTTGGATGTCTTTGTATTCGAAAATGGCTGAAAATCAAAGACATCCAAATCCAAGGACGTCCATGGTACTTTTGAACACAAAGATGAACGTTCATCTTTTTTCGAAAATGATCTTTCCCTACCTCCGAATTTGGACATTTTACAAAGACGTCCAAATTCCAACTTAAATGTTTCTTTCAAAAATGCCCCTCTTTGTAACCGAAGGATTCAGTCTCTCAATTGCCTGCCAGAGGGTGTCTATTGTGACCATCACAAGAGGGTTCAACATTCCCTTCGTATCAGAGGTCACAAATACCACCGCAGATCGATCCGAAGAGAAGCCATCGCCACTGGCCCCAATCTGAGCAATTTCTGCAAGGTTGGAACCTGTCTTCTCTTCCCGCGTCACGGCGAGATATAGTGGTGCTTCGGCATCCGGAGGTGAGAGCATTGTCTCATGTTCCTGGAGCATGAGATTCCTTCCTCAACGCTCAAAGCAGAACCCACCCCAGTATTGATCTGTGGGCACCAGAGTGTGAAGCCATCCAAGGTTTGCTGTATCGGGGAAGAGGTAAGGGCTGGCAGTGGTAAAGCCCTCACTGTCCCCTTTCTCTTAGTATGAGGCATGGGTAGAAAAAAACGAAAAGAAGCAAAGGAATTTTCAGCAATCCAGATCGAACGGTCTCGCTTCTCTCAGCATGTTGGTGCCATCTTGACTACGCTCCCTCCCCCCCCCCCCCCCCCCACGTCATTTATAAATGTGCAACAGTCCCATATTGATTATTCATCTTTTTTGTTTTGCTTGCTTTCAAAAGCTGCAGGATAACAAAGTCCTTGGGCAAAGAATACAACATTTTCTCTTTTCCCCCCATTTAAATACTAGCACAGAAGATGCATAATGAACTACAGAAAGTCACCACAGTTGTTTAAATCCCACACATTTCCATTTTCACATATATAAATTGCACCCCACATTTAGCTTCTATAGTTCTTGTTAGCTTTGGGCCCTTTCCATTCTTTCATTACAGAAATGAAGAAAACTCATCAAATCTTTTGCACAATAAATATATTTACTGTAAACATGAACCTTATGCTGCTTTTAATCTGGCTTTTGGTCAAGTACATGAAAGCTTAAAATGTCGACGGTTTTTTTTTGTCAGTGGATATATTTGCTGAAACAGAAGAATTGTGTAATAGTCTGCTTATTCTGAGCCTGAAACATGTCATCCAGAGGGCCAAGTCCTTGTAAATGTGGTTATGCAATTGCAGGTACTCATTTCCATTTTATTTAGCAAAATTGTGTGTTCAGCATGTCTACAGTGAGACTCCACTATTGTAATTTTGCAGAGAAATCAAATCATTGTACCTTCCATTTCTCTCTCCCCTCCCCCTCCCGAATCCCAGCTGCCTCTTTCTTGGTCCCCTCTGCTCCCTCTCAACATTTGTGACCTCAAGGTGGGAGAAGATATAGGGCATCATTCAGGAAGTACCAGCCATACTCAGTATGCCAGCTGGCTCCCTCCTCCCTGAGACTAAACATATCATCTGCGTGTAGCGTCGGCTCCACACAGTCTTAAGGAGGGAGAAGTCCTGGTTAAATAAAATTAAAGGTTGAGAACTCCAGATTTATTTAATACACTTTTAAGAAAAAGCTGCTCTGCATCTAAATTGTATACTGTGGATTAATTTTGTGCTACTAAGCAAATATTATTGCTTGGTTAAGCATGAAGGATCCTGCACTAACATATCCATGGGCCAATCTTAATTCTTTGCGATCTCTGAGCTTTGAGATATTGGACCAGTTTTAGAATGCAGTGCTCAAGGTGGACAAAAGACTTACACAGTCATTTAAAAGTACCAGCTTCTGCTTTAGAGGTTGGAAACTTATCAGAGGTTCAGCCTATGTATGAGACAGGGGCATAGCCAGACTTCGGCGGGAGGGGGGTCCAGAGCCCGAGGTGAGGGGGCACATTTTAACCCCCCCCAGGTGCCGCTGACCCCCCCCCCCCGCCATTGCCGCCACCCCCCGCCGCTGCCACCACCAACTTTGACCCCCCCCCCCCGCCGCCAACCCTCCCCCGCCGTCGCCTATCTTTGCTGGCGGGGGACCCCAACCCCTACCAGCTGAGGTTCTCTTCTTCCTTCGTTCTGCTTGAGTCTGACGTCCTGCACGTTGTACGTGCAGGACGTCAGACTTACAGAAACAGAACGAAGTCTTGCGATCTGCAGGGCTTCGTTCTGTTTCTGTGAGTCTGACGTCCTGCATGTTGTATGTGCAGGACATCAGACTCAGAAACAGACTGAAGGAAGAAGAGGACCTCAGCTGGCGGGGGTTGTGGTCCCCCGCCAGCAAAGGTAGCAGACGGCGGGTTGGCGGCGGGAGGGGGGGTCGAGAGGGTTGTCGGCAGGGGGTTCCAGGGCCAAATCTACAGGGGCCCAGGCCCCTGTGGCCCCACCTAGCTACGCCCCTGATATGAGATCTGCAGTGATTTGGACTTGGTCTCCTGATAGTCCAGGAAGAGTTGCATAATGCTTAGAGCAGCAGGCTAAGAACCAGGGAAGCCTAGTTCAAATCCCACTGCTGCTTCTTGTGACCTTGCGCAACTCACATAGGAGGAATTCAATAAATGGCGCCCAAGGTTAGGCGCCGGGGTGTAAATGGCGCTCTTCACAGCATGACCTTTACAGAATACTGGCTTAGTGCGCATTTTGCACCTAACTTTGGGTTCAAGCATTTGTGCCTGCCAAAGCACCCAGCTGATAGCAGTTAGGCACACAACTGCAGGTGTTCTATAACATTGCGCCTAATTTCCGGGACTGCCCCTCACCCACCCATGTCCCCTTTGGAGTTGCATGCTATGACATTTAGGCACACAATCTATCTAGCTAACTAGTTAACACATGGATCTGTGATCCACACACAACTTTGGGTAACCTATACAGAATCCAGAAGTTAACCCTCTATTACTTAGGGGCCCTTTAACTAAAGGACAACAAACCCTAACATGCGAGAAAATGCAAGCGTTTTGCACTACTATTCCCTAACTGAGCATTATTTGTTGTTGTTTTTTTTTAAATATTTTTGGGAGGGAGCATGTCACGGGCAGAGAATAGACTTAAAAGCGTTAACCAGCTAGCACATTCACATTAATACACATTAACCCCCAGATTCTATATAGCGTGACCGAACTTGTGCATGCAAATCCGGTCATATTCTAGATTTGCACATGCAATTTAATTACTTAACAAGCCAATCAGCGCTGATAATTGCCACTTAAGCAATTATTGACACTAATTGGCTTTAATTAGAACTTGCGTACACATATTGCTAGGTGTATTCTGTAAAGTGGTGCACGTAAATTCTAATGCATGCTGCCAAAAAAGGGGGTGTGGCCATGGGCATAGAATGGGCGAGCCATGGGCATTCTGAAAATCTACATGCAGGGTTATAGAATACACCTGCTCCGTGCCTAACTTAGGCGCAAGTATTTACACCAAGGTGTAAATGGATGCACCTAGAGTTAGGTGCAAGCATGGCCGCTAGGCGTATTCTATAAACCACGCCTAAATCTAAGAGCAATTTACTGAAATGTTTTTGGTGCTGATTTTTTCAGGTGCCATTATAGAATCTAGTCGTAACTGCCTAACACTGAGTTAATGCCCATGTTCTTTTTTTGCAAGTCCCATGCACTAATGGAAAAGTTAGCATGGGACTTGCAAAAAAAAAAAAAAAAAAAAGAAATTAGGAAAGCTCTAAATACTGCCATGTTGAATCGGGATTTACCGCGCCGGAGTGTCCTGCATTAAGACACGCTAAGGTCAGATTCTAATGCCCTTTAATAACAGGGCTCCTAAGATTGTGAGCTCTCCTGGGACAGGGAAACATCTACCGTACCTCATTTTAACATCTTGAGCTACAACTCAAAAAGCAAAATTCTAAATAAAAGCTATATTTAGAGACAAGGCCAAATTTATAAAGATGTTTCTCCCATTTTGTGCTTTCTGACTTCACTGACCTGTTGAAGAGGGGATAACTCTCGAAAGCTTGTGAAAGATACATTAAATTAGTCCAATAAAAATATATCACCTACAGTTTAGTTGCTGATCTTTTTTTCCACATGAAAAAAAAATCTGTAGTGTACTGGATTCACATTTTTCTTATTTCAACTGGTTCAGGAGACAGTTGGCTTGGTGTCTTGGAAGTAGATTCATTAAAGTCTCTGGAAACAACATTGAGCATTGAGATACATAGTAAAATTTACACAGTTGGAAATAGCACGCAACTCCCAAAGGGAATCACATGCAAATGAGCTGTACAGACTTGCACCGAGCAGCTCAGTAGTAAAAGTGCCCAGTGGCCAATTGCTAAGCGTGGCTTCTATGCGCATGCCTAGAACAGCGTATACACGTATGTGTAGCCTTTTTTTTCTCTCTTGTGATCAGTGCATGGGACTGTGGCAGGCAGGAAGTCACTTTTTGGTGGCGGGGCTATGGATGCAGCCTTTGCCCATCTTTCCTGGGCATGTGCTGTGGAACCAGCTTTTGCCCATCTTTATTATTAAACTACCTGCAACAGAAAGAGAGCAGAGGAAGGTAGATACAGGCAAAAAGGACAGGCAGGAAGGAAGAGGGAAGTGCTGGTGCTTTGTTTTTACAGGCTGGCAGTGCAGATACCTGTAACCCTCACCTTCTGCCCCTGGTCCTTGCTCGATCTGCCTGTGTCCAGTACTGTTCCTGCTGCTCTCTCCCTGCCCACACAGGTGACTGCCTGCCCTGTAGAAGAGGCCCTCTTCTTGCCTGCAGAACTCAGGGAGGGGACCTGGCCTGTGTTTTCATTCTGGGACCTGCTTGTAGAACTTCAACCACTTCATCCATTACCCAGCAGCCCACCACTGATCACAGCCACTTCCCTCATCAGAGACTCTGGAAATACACAGCAGACTGCTCCACCGAGAAGCCACTGTCATTCTATGAGAGCTTCTGACCTCATGTTAAAATTTCCACGTAAAAGGTAGGGGCTGCTTCTGTGCATTGCTTGGAAAATGTCTGTGCATCGCTCAGGATGCACATTAAACTAATCAGTTCATTGAAATATCTTTGCACACAATTCCTGTTGGCTGCTACCGTGACCAGAAAAGAGCCAGTACATGTCTGGCTGAATTCCGTGCCCACTAAACTGGCTAGAACTGGTCAAAAATGCACATTGCTGGCCTGGTAAGTTTTATGCTTCTCCCTTTTGGACACATAATCCTATTATGTATGGAGCCAATAGCATAGATCATCACCTCTCAAACTTTGAGTCGCAACCCTAAACAAGGTCGCCCATGCTACATTTGGGGTAGTGACCTGGGCAGGAAGTACATAGGTGCATCATGACATGCCTCAGAAGAGTCCTAGGGGTCACTGAAGCTGCAAACATGGAGTCACAACTGCAAGAAGACTGGAAATATGTCCCCAACTCTGCCTCCCTAACACAGCCAGCCCTAATGCTTCTTAGTCTTGTTACCTCCTTTCAAGGGCCAATGCAGAAAGCTTGCACAGACTTTGGTGACCAGCAGTGTGACATCTGTGCACAATTTTATGGGTATGTAATGCAGAGAAGTGTTTCCATTGAAGATAATTCTGCACAAAGCTGAGCATAGAATACTGATACACAGCATTTTTAAATGAATATTAATGAAGTTCTTACCTATTTGGCCTGATGCAGAGACGTCTGTGGAAAGCACAATGCGAGAGGTTTAACGCCATGTTAGAGGAGGTATAGAAGGGTTAATTTGATCTTCTGCAGGACTGACTGTTTCTTCTTTTTTTCTGGGAGCACAGCAGTACCCACAACTTTTTAAGACAGAACGGGAGGTGACGGCTCTGTGCACAGGTCCTACCAGAAAAAATTGTATCTGTGCTGTGCTGGACTTTCATCTGTTCTGTGCATAAATATTTGCATCTTTAAAAATTTTACGCACTCAACATTTTGATTCCACTGTTTACCTGGAGAGCAACATCCCAGCAGATGTGTGCCAACACTTTCGATTTGTTTGGACATGTGTGCACAGTATTAGCTGCCCTTAGTGCAGATCCTTGTACACATGCATCTGACATGCTCACTCTGATTAGTGCACATATTCTGCACACTTGAAATTTGCATATGATTAGCTACCTGCATTGGCGAGCAAAACGTTTGCATTATGTACACATTGGAAACCTATGCTCAGCCACGACACATGGCTCTAAGGCCTTCTGCATCGGCCTCCCAGTTCCTTCACTTGAATCCTGAGGGATTTTAACCTGCAGGCATCTTGCACACTGAACCAGTCCATCACTCAGGCTCAGGCTGTATACATCTGGATAAAGGCAGAAATTGTAATGTAGGGTGACAACTTTGGCGACACACTGTTTCCCTCAGCTGTCCTATCAATAAAAAACCTAGTTTCTTTTATGTGAAACAGATGTGTGGTTTAGTGTGTTCCCGTTGTACAACTACGTCAAAGAGTTAATAAGATTTTAGTAAAGCCTCCGAAAATATGTCTTATAGTTCTTTTTTTAGTAGAGAACCAAAAACAGACCTCATTACTTCCTCATGTTTTTCTTAATATCTATGTAATCCAACCTCTAATTGGTGAGTCAGTCTACATAGCAAGATTGAACAGTTGGTGGTGGTGGGGGGGGGGAGCTGGTATAGGGAGGGAAGAAACTAACTCCTCAGTGGTGCAGTGTCTTCATATCAGTATTCATTGCCTCCCTTCACCCCTTGGTACTTCTAAGATTAAAAGAGAAAACAACCTTTACAGCAAAAAAAGGCTTTCCTACAGAACAGAAAAATCCCCTTCCATAAAAAGAAAAAAAAAAAAACTACAGAACTAACCCAGTAACTTAACTGGCAATATAAATGTATATAACAGAAATACGTGGAGGGGCATAATCGAACGAAACGTCTATCTCCATGGGCGTTTATCTCCAAGAACGGGTCAGTGAAGGGGCGGACCAAACCGTATTTTCGAAAAAAATAGACGTCCATGTTTTATTCGACAATTTGTGAGCTGGGCGTTTTTGTTTTTCAGTGATAATGGAAAATGAAAGCGCCCGGCTCAAAAATGAATAAATCCAAGGCATTTGTTCATAGGAGGGGCCAGGAGTCATAGTGCACTGGTCCCCCTCACATGCCAGGACACCAACCGGGCACCCTAGGGGGCACTTTTACAAAAACAAAAAAAAAAAGGTAAAAGAGCTCCCAGGTGCATAGCACCCTTCCCTTGTGTGTTGAGCCCCCCAAATCCCCCTCAAAACCTACTGCCCACAAGTCTACACCATTACTATAGCCCTAAGGGGTGAAGGGGGGCACCTACATGTGGGTACAGTGGGTTTGGGGGGGGGGTGGACGACTAAGCATTAAGCAGCACAATTGTAACAGGTAGGGGGGGATGGGCCTGGGTCCACCTGCCTGAAGTCCACTGCACCCCCTAGCAACTGCTCCAGGGACCTGCATACTGCTGCCAGGGAGGTGGGTATGACATTTGAGGGTGAAAATAAAAAGTTGTGAAACATCATTTTTTGTGGTGGGAGGGGGTTAGTGACCACTGGGGGAGTCAGGGGAGGTCATCCCCAATTCTCTCTGGTGGTAATCTGGTAATTTAGGGCACTTTTGGGGGCATTATTCGTGAAAAAACAGGGTCCAGGAAAAGTGCCCTAAATTCTAGCTACAAACGCATACTTTTTTTCCATTATCGGCGAAAGGCACCTATCTCTCCTCGGCCGATAACCACGCCCCAGTTCCACCTTCGACACTCCTCCGACATGCCCCCGTCAACTTTGTACGCTTCCGCGACGGAGTGCAGTTGAAAACGTCCAAATTCGGCTTTCGATTATACCGCTTTATTCGTTTTTGTGAGATAAACGTCTATCTCCCGATTTGGGTCGCAATATAGACGTTTTTCTTTTTCAATTATAAGCTGGATAGTAACATAGTAGATGACGGCAGAAAAAGACCTGCACGGTCCATCCAGTCTGCCCAACAAGATAAACTCACATGTGCCATTTTTTGTGTATACCTTACCTTGATTTGTACCTGTCTTTTTCAGGGCACAGACCGTATAAGTCTGCCCAGCACTATCCCCGCCTCCCAACCACCAGCCCTGCCTCCCACCACCGGCTCTGGCACAGACTGTATAAGTCTGCCCAGCACTATCCCCGCCTCCCCTTTTTTAAAAGATCTCAGGCAGAGCACTTATTAAAAGCCAGAAAATTCTTTGTTTAAATTCAGCCCCTCCACAAAAGTGATTTTTTTTTTAGTCCTAGATTTAGCTCATGTCTTTTCAGTAGCTACATTAAGGTATAGTAGTTTAAGCGCTTCAAGTAAACATGTTCATCAGTGCTTGCACCCTTTTGATTGAAATGGCAACAAAGTAAAACTGCATTTTCAGTGCCACCCATACTTTGTAAGCCGCACTGAACCTGCTATCGAGCGGGAAAGAGCGGGGTATAAATGCAACAAATAAATAAATAAATTTACCATTTTGTTGGTAGGAAATATTTTACACTGGCTGTTGAAGTCGTTCTTGCTTTAACAATGCAATGTCACTTGGACTAGGTAACTTAATTGTTGTAAGTACAGTCAATAGACCACCACATGGCACCCCTGGATTTTTTTCATCCTATTTATCCTTGCATATAAATGCATATGTAAGGAATTTTGTAATCCTATATGTTGTAGTTCAGGACCATACCAAGTCAGAATAGAGAGGTGTATGGCTACAGCATTCCCTCTTCCTAGAATGGCTGCAATGGTACCACCTACCCTTATATAAATCAGTGACGCCTAGTAAATGTGTGGAGGTGGATTGCAAGTGTCCTCTATGGAAGTTGCCGTGTGTGTAGGGCCTAAGAGCATTGCAAGCCACAAACGTGCCCTGTGTGACACCCCCCCCCCCCCAACTCCTGACTTGCCCCGTCCTGTCCACTTTGTGATGTCAGCAAAGGAAGCCAATGGATGGGGCACAATTTTGACATTCCAGCTTCCCTTGTGCCTTGTGTGGCCGCACATAGCTAGCTACAGCCCTGGTAGGGCTCAGCCCTTGGGCCTCCCATTTTATTTGTGTCTTGTGTAGAGATTTCCTTTACTAGGGTTACTATATGGCTCGAGAAAAAGGAGGACACATTGATCCAGTCCAGGTTTTGCTTGCATTAAAAGCAATGGAAGTAAAACCCAGACTAGCTCAATCTGTCCTTTTTCTGGAGTCATATGGTAACCCTTACCCTACCTTTGACCTTTATATTTGTATCCAATGTGAAGGGAGTGTGACAGGACACACCTCTGCATACTGTTTATTTGAGGAGTGGAGCAAAAGCTTGGCCCTCAGTCTAACAAGAGGGGATCAAGGAGAGAGAATCCTTACTTAGGATCTGGACTATAGAGATGCTACTGTGTTTATGATTATTCCTCTTCCGGAGAGTCTATATGGAGTTGATCCCAGGACAGAGAGATTGTATGGTTGATTCAGAAGGTGACTGGTTTGCCCCAGAACCCGGGAGATCTGCTACCCCTAAAAGGACTGAATATTATTCAAAGGGGATCACAGCATAGATAAGAATGTGGAGTATTACAGTGTTTGATTGATGCTGTGCAACGTCAAGACAGAAAGACTACCTTGAAGCAGCTGGTTTAAGTTATCTTTTGGAGGGACCTTTAAGCCAGGTCCTTGAAGAAAAATCCTGCCCCCCCCCCCCCCCCCCAGAGAGAAGCTGCTCCATAGGAGAAGAATGCACATACTGAGAATGAATTGGGACAAGAACTGGGAAGAAATAAGTGTTCTGTGGGTGCCCCCGGGTGTGAATCCAGGGTGAAGTAACTCTGTGACTGGGACACTCCCCTTACACATAATTCCTCCTCTGCTTTTTGAGGAAGACCTTGTACTTCTGTGACATCAGAACTTTTATGAGGTAGTATTTTGGCTCCTGAAAAGGGACAATATAATAGGGCAGAAATAGGGTAGAATGCTTGGGCCTTCGTAGAAGAACAAAAAAACCTGAAAAATTTCCCTACCCTAGCAGCTTTTTTTCCCTCAGAAATTCATCTGCTTGTCTCCTGTTCAGATCAGCATAATTAGGTCTTCCATCTTCTCAGTCAAAACAGGAGAAAGGAAACTGAAACAAACTCAAGTTTTTAAGTTGGTCAAAACTAAACTTCCCCCTCACATTCTGACAATGTAACTCTTTAACAGCAGACTCTTGGTGTGATCCTTCAAGGCAAGGGCCTAGTGAACCTGTAAAAATGGCTGAGTCTGAAAGCCTAACAAAATGAATAAGTACAAAAAAGCTTTGCTTCTAGAGCCACCCTTGCCTATGTGAAGCTGTGTTTAATGCGTTCCTGAAATCCACTACAGCTAGCACCCTCCTTGATCTAGCTCTGGTCACTCTGCCGAAGAAATTAATCAGTTAGTGTTACCAGATTTTTGGTTGGTAGATCTGGGGCACCCAGCAGGGGTTGAGTGGGCCAGGGCAGAACAGGGGGTTGGATGGGTAGGGCCTTCCCAGGACAATTTTCCACCATAAAAATTACAGTTGAAAAGTATATTCTTTAAGTTGCTTAACACAAAACATTTAGGGTCCAGTATCAAAGTCTTATGCTGGGTGATATGTCCCACTTAAAAGAGAATTAATTATGGAATGAAAAAAACAAATCCGCTGACATTCAAGTTCTGAATCTCTGAACTGGGTCTGAAGACATTTTTACACTAATAAGTTATTTATCAGACAATAAAAATAACCAACCTTTGGTGCCCCTGGCTTGGTTTTATTGTTCAGCATTTCCCCCTCCCCCCCCCCAGGCTTACCATATGGCTCCAGAAAAAAAGAGGATACATTGAGCCAATCCGGATTTTACTTCTATTGAAAGCAATGGAACTAAAACCCGGATTGGCTTAATCTGCTCTCCTTTTTCTGGAGCCATATGGTAACCCTATCAGCCCCCCCCTCTCTCTGGTCTTATCTGTTCCTTTTATCTCCCCCCCCCCCCCCCCCCCACCCCCACCGTGTCCTCCTTTTATTTTCAGTTTCAGCTCTGTCCTTTCCTTGTCTCTTAACCAATGGATATTTTTCCTTCTCTATATATGTTTCTATTCCTTTTCCTTGATTCTCCTTTCCTTCCTGCTCTTCTTCCCATTCCAGCCCTCTCACGCTTACACTTCTCATCTTCTTCCTCCAGTATTTTATTCCCACATTTTCTCAGTTCCTCTTATGGGTATTCTTATTCCTTTTCACTCTCTCTCCCTCCTAACACAGTCAACTCTCTCCTGCCCTCCCCCCCCCCCCCCCCCAGACCAGGCAAACAGAGAGACAGGTATATATGACAAACATGATTCTTTTGAGATGCCAGTTTTAGACCTAAGCTTGCTGGTATTGATAAGTATGTCGATGATGCAGTGGTTCAGCGGAATGTCGCCTTCTCTGATGCACTGAATAAAATAAACAACGTGTTGTAAAGCCTATTCACTCTATCCCATGATTTAATGATGATTTGAAGATTTGTAAGAGAAATGTTTAACGCTGTGAATGTGAGTGCAGGAAATATCCATCTAGGGATACATTGGAGAATTATAATTTACAAATATAGTTGTATAATTCTGCAACTTTTTAAGAACCAAGAAAGAGTATTTTAATAAAGCAATCGAATCTTTCTCTTTTGAATCCTGTCTAGAGAATTGTTTTTCACAGTAAATAAATTAATGACTTTAAATTCAGCTGGTAATGGCCGGACTGAACTTATTTTGTGTCAACAGTTTGCAGATGCATTTGTGAAAAAAAGGTTTCAGATATTACTACTTTGATTCAAGCCAACCTACATTAAATGACAGTCCTTCTTTGGTTAAGGGACAACATTGGCTTGTATTTGCGGAAGTTAACCTTGAATAAATAAAGTCTGTGTTGCATAAGATTAAATCCGGTTGTGCAACTGATCCTTGTCATTCATCTATTATTAAGGCTTTGTAAAGCTACTACTTTAGAGCCTATTGGGCATAATTGTAAACTCTTCTTTACGAGAAGGTAGGCTCCCTTATTTACTTAAAACCGCTATGGTTAGGCCTTTATTAAAATTTGGAAAGTTGAGAATTTTAGGCCTATTTCGTCTCTACCCTTTTTGGCTAAAATAATGGAGAAAGTAGGACTTATTCAATTGATTTTTTTTTTGTTGTTGAACGAACATCAAATTTTGGACAGTTACTAATTTTGGTTCTGCTCAGAACATGATACTGAGACTTTGCTTCTTTCTGTGACCAATAGTATTCGATTTACATCTGCAGCATTTGACTCTATTGGTCGTATCTTGTTGTTAAACCACTTCTCTTCTATTGGCATTCATGGGACTGTTATGAATTGGTTTATTTCTTTTCTTAACTAAAGACGCCGTTGTGTTCTTAAAGGAAAAGAAAAATCCGACTTCATTAAATGAAACTCAAGGTTCTGCATTATCAGCACTTTGTTTAACATCTTTCTCCACACTTTATGGGTTTTGTTCTGTGTACTAGGGCTGCAGTACAGAATCTATGCAGATGAAATACAATTTTTCTTTAAGGTGGAGACTACTCTTGATTAGAATGTTGAGTTGTTACATTTGTACTTAAGAATTATAGTACAAATGGATGAAGGCAAATCACCTGAGCTTAAATGTTGCAAAACAGGTTATGTTGATGTCCAGCTATAAATTGGTGGATGTTCCTGACTCCTTTTATATATATGGGATTGTTATACCATTTAGTAAAATGATGTCTTCTCTTAATGTTATTCTTGATCCAGCACTGACTATGAGAATCCATGTACTTAAAGTTGTTAGTACTATCTTTTGCAAACTCAAATTAATTAGACGTTTGAAGGATTATTTTAATGTCAGAGTATTTTCAAACAGCGATTCAAAGTGTGGTTGTACTTCACTTTGATTATTGTAATGGTTTGTTGTTTGGATTACCTAAACACACATTGAGGTCTGTACAGCTTGCACAGTACGCGGTTGTTTGTGTTCTGTTTGGCCTGTCTAGATTTGAACACATTACATCAGCACTGTTGAGTTCAGGATACAAAATTTTGCTGCTTGTTTTTAAAGTGTTAACAAACAACCCCCCCCCCCCTTTTTACAAAGCTGCACAGCAATGCTGACACAGCTCACTTTGAATGGGCTGTGTCGGCATTACTGCACTGGCAGCCACTTGCACGGCTTTGTTAAAAAAAAGTGGGGGGGGGGGGGGGGGGGGGAGGTAAGTGTCTCCAGTGATTGCTTCCTCTTTGCATCTACGTCAGCCAGTAAGGTTGTTATGCCTCGGCTAATATTTTAAAACTTTATTTTTTCCACCATTATTTTGTCTTCCTGTTATCAGTGAAGGTGCCTTGCCGGTCACACTACACCCTTAAATATCTTTATTGACAATGCCAGAAATACAACAAATAAGCATAATGAGAGACAACCAAGCCAAGGGTAATGACAAACAGCATTTTGTAATTAAACCCCACCCATCCCCCATCCATCCCAAACTACAGCCCACAAATCCTCTCCATCTTCTCCTCCTCATTTCCGATACCCTCATGTCCAAACAACACTAGAAAATACCACCCAACAAAGCTATTCAAAGCCCACAAACTTATAACACACACGATAAATGGTCAAGATGTCCACTGTATTCAAAAAGGTGGAGCAAACCCAAGTGGTAAGAGTGTTGAAATATGGGGTCCACATCTTTAAAATTGCTTCTTGGCTCTTTGGCCCCTAGTGTCCATTGAAAGTCTCTCCATACGCAAAAGGTCATGCTTTTGGTACTGCCACAACATCACTGAGGGAAGGGTATCTGTGATCCAATGCAATAGAATACAGCACTTAGCTATCAAATAGGCTTTGCACAAAAACAAACTAGACACTCAAATGCCTTCCACAATGTCCAGCATATTGTCCAAAAGGCAATTTTTTGGGGTGGCAGTCCATTGTCTGTCAAACATAGTCTCAGATAAGCCCAGAGAACAGTCCAAAAGGTACAAATGGGCACAGACTCCCAAATACATGATGCCTCACTTTGGCTGCACTTAGCACACGCCCCGAATGTGCTAATAGTCCTCAAGAAACAGATCAAAGAGAAACAAAATCCACTGCTTATTTCTAGGATAAGCAGCATAAAATGTATTGAACTTTTTCAGGATCTTGACAGGTATTTGTGACCTGGATTGGCCACTTTTGGAAACAGGATGCTGAGCTTGATGGACCTTTGGTCTGTCCCAGTGTGACAATACTTATGTACTTATAATATAAGCTTCATATTATGAAGGGTGAGAAGACGCTTTAATGGGTGCTGTAGTCCACAGAACTTATTCATCAGAGCAGCTGGGAATATAAAGCCAGCCAAAGGAGTTTCAAGGGTCCAAACCAGAGAAAAATAACTGGCAAAGGGGACCATAAACGAAACAGTTCCTCAAGGTGGGGAGAAGTCTGCCAAATGTTGCTTGAGGCAATTAGCCCATTCGGGGACTCTATGCCAACGAGGTGTGGGTGGACCCACAAGAGAGGAGGACTGGGGCTCTTGTTCCATCTCCTTCTACAACTCCGCCTTCCGCAGATATTTACGGGCCTCCAGCATGGTTTTCATGCGATAAGTTTTCCTGCTCACTATGAATGATAATCCAAATGGGAATAACCATTTATACTTGGATCTCTCCCACCTAAGTAAATATGTAATGTCTTTAAAGTCATGCCGTTTTTGTAAAATGGTGCTTGATAAATCCTGAAAAAATTCTCCCGCAGAAGTTCCCTGATGATCAAAACTAATAGCGCACATAAATGTACATGCTATTAGTTTTGATCATGAGGGCTTTAATTCCACACGCTGTTCCAATGCTAATTTTCCAGCGCTGTTTGGAAAAGCACGGGGGATTTGACCATTGGGGCCTGAGTGCAATTTTCCTTGCCATCAGGTTCTGGAACCCCACACAAGCAGTGATGATGGCGCCAGATTCTATTTTCCTGGTCCTCCAACTTTTCACTGAGGGTATCCAGTAACGCAGTATGTTCAGTAATCTACTTATCAACATCCTGCCGTTGCTCAGTTTGAACCTCTGACAGGTGTTCAGCTTCCTCCATGCAGGTTCCCAGGTCCTCCAGGCCCCCGCAGAAGTCCTGGATCAAGTTTTTGAGTTCAGTCATGCGCAGTGCCGCATCCCTATGCATATCCCTCTTGCAACAGGACCTGCAGATCCCATTTTGTCAGAGCAGTATGTCCATCAGAAGGCCTGGAATCCTCCGGGTCTATGGAAGGAAGAAAATCTTCGGAGTCCTGCAAGGTGGTATCTGCATCGTCAGCCCACACAGTCTGCGGCCGCCATTGTGGCCCGGGGTCTGGAAATATTGCTTGATCTCTCCAGGGCGGGGGCACGCAACATCACCGCTGTGTGCCAGAGACTTTCCACCGAGTCGGAACTGCAGAACTGATGCGGATCGCTAGAGGTAAATCCCAAAATTACACCTTTTAATTCAGGGCTAAGACGGAGTTTCAGGCTTGAGCTGCCATCTTATCTATGACGTCACTGGAAGCCCAACTCTGCATGTTTTTTTAAACCAGGCACCATTTTGTTAGGATTGGCACTAGATGAAGATTTACAAAGTTTTCCTCTGAAGCAGCCAGTTTAACTGGCGAAATGAGGATTCTTGTCAGAACTGTGTTGGGATCGTGCTTTATGAGTGAAGTGCTTCAACAATAAAAATGCTTGTTGTTGCTGGTTACCGTTTAGGAGCCATGTTTTACACTGGGACTGAGGAATGAAGCAGATAAGTGCAATTTAAGTTGTTTCCTGGTGCTTAAACCTCAGCGTTTTTCCATGAGTGAGTTTAAAATATTAATGCTTGATAGATGAAGTTTTTTTTTTTTTTTTTGCCTTTGATAGTATTTATGACAACTTTACATTTTTGGTTGAGTGGCTGTCACTTGTTTGAGGCTTTTCTCTCCATCTTATATGATACAGTAGTTTTTCTCCCCATGGGATATTATGTGATCTTAGACTGTAGTGAGATTAAAATTACATGGAGGGGCATAATCGGAATGGGGCGCCCAAGTTTTCCTGAGGGCATCCTTGCAAGGACGTTCTCGGGAAGGGGAGGGGAAACCCGTATTATCGAAACAAGATGGGCGTCCATATTTCGTTTCAATAATACAGTCGGGGACGCCCAAATCTTAACATTTAGGTCATCCTTAGAGATGGTCGTCCCCGGTTTTCAGCGATAATGGAAACCGAGGACACCCATCTCAGAAATGACCAAATCTAAGCCATTTGGTCATGGGAGGAGCCGGCATTCGTAGTGCACTGGTCCCCCTGACATGCCAGGACACCAACCGGGCAACCTAGGGGGGCACTGCAGTGGACTTCATAAATTGCTCCCAGGTGCATAGTTCCCTTACCTTGGGTACTGAGCCCCCCAAAATCCACTACCCACAACTGTACAACACTACCATAGCCCTAAGGGGTGAAAGGGAGCACCTAGATGTGGGTACAGTGGATTTGTGGTGGGTTTTGAAGGGCTCACATTTACCATCACAAGTGTAACAGGTAGGGGGGGATGGGCCTGGGTCTGCCTGCCTGAAGTGCACTGCACCCACTAAAACTGCTCCAGGGACCTGCATACTGCTGTCAGGGAGCTGGGTATGACATTTGAGGCTGGCATAGAGGCTGGCAAAAAAAAAAAAATTTTTTAGGGTGGGAGGGGGTTGGTGACCACTGGGGGAGTAAGGGGAGGTCATCCCCGATTCCCTCCGGTGGTCATCTGGTCAGTTTGGGCACCTTTTTGAGGCTTGATCGCAAGAAAAAATGGCCCAAGTAAAGTTGGCAAAGTGCTCATCAGGGACGCCCTTCTTTTTTCCATTATCGGCCGAGGACGCCCATGTGTTAAGCACACCCCAGTCCCGCCTTCGCTATGCTTCCGACACCCCCCCGTGAACTTTGGTCCTCCCTGCGACGGAAAGCAGTTAAGGACGCCCAAAATCGGCTTTCGATTATTCCGATTTGGGCAACCCTGGGAGAAGGACGCCCATCTCCCGATTTGAGTCAAAAGATAGGCGCCCTTCTTTTTTGAAAATAAGCCTGATAGTAGCATAGTACGGTCCACCCAGTCTGCCCAAGAAGATAAACTCATTTTACATGGTATGTGATAATTTATATGTATACCCGAGTTAGATTTTCCTTGCCTTTCTCAGGGCACAGATCGTATAAGTCTGCCCAGTACTGTTCTTGTACTAAGTTCTGAAGCTAACATCAAAGCCCCTTAAAATTTACACTCCAGCCCATCCCTATCTATTCAGTCACGATCAGAGTGTAGACCATAGAAGTCTGCCCAGCTCCCGTTTTGTTTCCCAATTACCAGCATCGCCACCCAATCTCCACTAAGATTCCACAGAACCATTCCTTCTAAACAGGATTCCTTTGTGTTTATCCCACGCAGGTTTGAATTCCATTACCGTTTTCATATCGTTTTGCTGAATGGACTGTTACTACAAATTAGCCGCTTTTGTTTGATTATGTGCAAAAATAACCCATTTGGAAATATTGCCCCAGACTAACACATGGGCTCTGTTCTCAGCACTTTACAGCAAAAAGAGACATCGGCAGTGGCTGGTAAATATGTAGGAGCTGCTTTTTAAGCAGATGGCCTAGATACCGCAGAGCTCTGGTGTGTGAAAATTAACATTTAGCATGTAGGTACAGATAGCCAGGACCTGCTGTGTCAAGTAAACACATTGCACACAATACCTCTTTTTCTTCCTTCCCCCTGATCCTCCTTCTCTGAGTCCTTCAGCCTATGGTGGGGTTTTCAGTACTTCTTCAGCTTTTCATTTGGACATATGAGTCCTCTCACACATTCACACTGCCTGTATCATGACTGATGGTGATGGTATTCTGCCAACATTTTTGAAAATATAGGTGTGCCTTGGATTTGAAAAGGTTGGGAAACACCTGACTAATCCAAACTGGCCTGTAGATCCCAGGTTCTGTTTACTTCTTCTTTTACTGCAAAGGTTTCTCTGGTCTCTGTCTTTCCTGACTACTTTCTCCCTTATCCTACGTAGAGGAGTGTGGTAGCCGTGTTAGTCCACTCTTAAGGTTATCAATAGAAATCAAACAAAATAAAACATGGAAAAGAAAATAAGATGATACCTTTTTTATTGGACATAACTTAATACATTTCTTGATTAGCTTTCGAAGGTTGCCCTTCTTCGTCAGATCCCTTATCCTACATAAGAACATAAGCGTTGCCATACTCAGACAGACCGAAGGTCCATTGAGCCCAATATCCTGTTTCCAACAGTGGCCAATCCAAGTCACAAGTACCTTGCAAGATCCCAAAAGAGTAAAATCCTACATAAGAACATACGAACATAAGCATTGACATACTGGGACAGGTCGAACGTCTATCAAGCCTAGTATCCTTTTTCCAACAGTGGCCAATCAAGGTCACAAATACCTGGCAAGATCCCAGAACAGTACAATGCATTTTATGCTGCTTATCCTAAAAATAAGCAGTGGATTTTCCCAAGTTCATCTTAATAATGGCTTATGGACTTTTCTTTTAAGAAGATATCCAAACCTTTATTAAACCCCACTAAGCTAACTGCTTTTACCACATTCTCTGGTAATGAATTCCAGAGTTTAATTACGCATTGAGTGAAGAAACATTTTCTCCGATTTGTTTTAAATTTACTACTTTGTAGCTTCATTGCGTGCCCCCGTAGTCCTAGTATTTTTGGAAAGAGTAAACAAGCGATTCACGTCTACCCGTTCCATTCCACCCATTATTTTATAGACCTCTATCATATCTCCCCTCAGCTGTCTTTTCTCCAAGCTGAAGAGCCCTAGCCACTTCAGCCTTTCCTCATAGGGAAGTCGTCCCATCCCCTTTATCATTTTCATCACCCTTCTCTGTACCTTTTCTAATTCCACTATATCTTTTTTGAGATGCAGTGACCAAAATTACACACAGGATTCAATGTGCGGTCGCATCAAGGAGCAATACAAAGGCATTATAACATCCTCATTTTTTATTTCCATTCCTTTTCTAATACTACTACTACTTATCATTTCTATAGCGCTAAAGGACGTACGCAGCGCTTCACACTTGAACATGTAGAAACAGTCCCTGCTTGATAGAGCTTACAATCTAATTATGACAGACAGGACAAGTAAGGGATAAGGGTTAATAATACCTAACATTCTATTTTCTTTCTTCGCTACCGCTGCAAACTGAGCAGAGGGTTTCAATATATTGACAGCGATGACACCTAGATCATTTTCCTGGTTGGTGACTCCTAATGTGGAACCTTGCATTACGTAGCTATAATTCAGGTTCCTCCTCTTTCCCACATGCATCACTTTGCATTTGCTTACATTAAACGTCATCTGCCATTTGGATGCCCAGTCTCCCAGTCTTGTAAGGCCCTCTTGCAATTTTTCACAATCGTCTTGCAATATAACAATTTTGAATGTATCGTCAGCAAATTTAATTACCCCACTATTTATTCCCATATCTATATCATTTATAAATATGTTAAAAAGCAGAGGTCCCAGCACAGACCCCTGCGGAACCCCACTATCAACCCTTCTCCATTGAGAATACTGACCATTTAATCCTACTTTGTGATTTCTATCTTTTAACCAGATTTTAATCCACAATAGATCACTATCTCCTATCCCATGACTTTCCAATTTCCACTGGAGAATTTCATTAGGTACTTTGTCAAATGCCTTTTGAAAATCCAGATACACAATATTGACTGGCTCACCTTTATCCACATTTTTGTTCACCCCTTCAAAGAAATGTGGTAGCCCAGCAGTACTTCCTGTATAGCGAGTGGTAAGCCCACATTGGGCTTACCACCGCTTAGTAAAAGGAGCCCCAAGTCTCTTAAGGTGGTCGAGCAAGCTATCTTATGTGCTTCTTCAAAGGGAGTGATTTAAGTCATTTCACTAATGTATCCACCAATCTACCCATATCCACTCCCAAATTACTGTCTAGCCCCTTAGGATTTAATATAACACACAGTCTATATAGTGTCATCCCATTATATGGAGATCCCTAGAATAACTTAAACATGAAAGTAAATGAGAGAATTATCATGTGCACAAAAGGTCAGGGACAGTAGATTTAGTTTTTGCATAAGGAGAGGGAGAAGCAAACCAATTGATCTCTCCCGGCTTCCACCACCAATTTCTTTCTTTTATGCTTGATACTGTTTTTTTGTGTAAATCATATAGATTATAATTATTTATTCATAAGAGATATTCCCAGACCAACCAATCAAAAGCTTAAGGCTAGAAAACCAGAACCGCATCACTTATAGAAATGTTAGTACCAAGCAACTGCTCTGTACTGCATCTAAATTTAGATTTAATTACATTTCCAAGACAAGTTACATTCAGATTCATAAGAGCATAAGAAGAGCCATGCTGAGTCAGACCAAGATCCATCAAGCCCGGCATCCTGTCTCTGCCTGTCCGTGTCACAAGCACTCAGCAGATCCCACAAGATCATTTTTGTTGCCGTTCATTTCCAGGGATGAGCAATGGCTCTCTCAAGTCTACCTGGGGGGGCTAGTGCTTTTTTTTTTTTATAGACTTTTCTTGCAGTAACGTGTCCAGACCTCCTTTGAATCTCACTATATTAGTCACCTTTACCACATCCTCCATCAACAGATTCCTCAGCTTAATTATGAAGTGCATGCATGGAAAAATATTTTCAATGATTTGTTTTTTTTTGTTACATTTGTACCCTGCGCTTTCCCACTCATGGCAGGCTCAATGCAGCTTACATGGGGCAATGGAGGGTTAAGTGACTTGCCCAGAGCCACAAGGAGCTGCCTGTGCCTGAAGTGGGAATCGAACTCAGTTCCCCAGGACCAAAGTCCACCACTCTAACCACTAAGCCACTCCACCGTTGTTGCTACTATTTGAGATTCTACATGGAATGTTGCTATTCCACTAGCAACATTCCATGTAGAAGTCGTCCCTTGCAGATCACCTATGTGGCCGCGCAGGCTTCTGCTTCTGTGAGTCTGACGTCCTGCACATATGTGCAGGACGTCAGACTCACAGAAACAGAAGCCTGCGCAGCCTTCTACATGGAATGTTGCTAGTGGAATAGCAATATTCCATGTAGAATCTCCAATAGTAGCAACATTCCATGTAGAATCTCCAATAGTATCTATTTTATTTTTGTTACATTTGTACCCTGCGCTTTCCCACTCATGGCAGGCTCAATGCAGCTTACATGGGGCAATGGAGGGTTAAGTGACTTGCCCAGAGTCACAAGGAGCTGCCTGTGCCTGAAGTGGGAATGGAACTCAGTTCCTCAGGACCAAAGTCCACCACCCTAACCACTAGGTCACTCCTCACTAGTTTTTTGGAGCATCCTTTGAAGTGCTGTTTGAAAGGTTAAACAACTGTTCCCTTATTTAACTGTTTCACCCTGCTCGTGATTTTATAAACTTTTATCATGTTCCCTTTCAGTTGTCTTTTCTCCACGCTGAGGAGCCCTAACCCATTAGACCTTTCTTTTTTTAAGAGGGGTGTTCCACCTCCTATAATCTGCAGGGCTTCAACCGAGTACTGTTACTGTAATGTCTAAGTTACTTAGGAGGAGGAATGTGGTAACTATTCAGGAAAAAGTCCTTAGAGGCTGCCAATGAAAGTCTACAGCAATTTAGGCTAAATGACAGGTTCTGACTGGGCTGGAAGTTCCAGTGTGGGGGAAGGTAAACCAGGTTGAAAAAAGGAAGTAAAATAATTTATTGTGAGGTTCTTCTACGTCCAGCTGCTGGATTTTCATGCTTTTTTTTTTCTTTTGCACGTTTACAACAGGAAATAAAAATTGAACAGGCATTGTATGTGCCCTGGTGATTCAGCCCTGGAATAGAACAGTCTGGCAGCTAGCTTACGGGAATTAATTCAGGATTCAGCAAACTGCTGATAAATCTACACAGTGATTAACAAAACTCTGCTGAGTGGGTTGGACTTCCACACTGCATATCTAAAGTCACAGAAGAATCACCTTAAAAAAAAAAAAGCTTTACAAAAAGCCAGAACTACTAAAGATCTAAAGAGAGCGCTCCTTGCACATGTCTTTCTATAGAGAAGAGTGTTGATAGGGACATAAATCATGTGCTAACCCGTGACTCTTGACAAACTTGCTATGATATAATTTTATGCATGAAATGTGTTATGGGGGAAGAATGCAGATACTGAAAAATTGTACATGCCGGCTGCTCTACCCTGGGGGTAATATACAGGGTAACTTCACTAAGTACATTGCAGAAAAATGTGCAGAAGAGCTGATATCACGTGGAAAGCATAGCGTAGATATTCATTGCGGTTTAAACAGGCTCCTGCCTCAAACCAACCTGAGCTGGCGGGTGACTGATAATCAGCGGCACTTAATTGGCAAATGCTCAGGGCTTAGGCAGGGGCGACAGGGGCAGTCGCACAGGGCCCCATGCTCCTAGGGGCCTCGCGTCTCTGGTGCATCTGTCCTCCTGTCTCGAAATACCTCCTTGCTCTGTACCTTAATGTGCATCCACATTTCAGTAGAGAGCATCAGGCAGCGGCAGCGATTTTCATATCCTGTCAGCTGCCGAGCCCAGAGCCTCCTTGCTGCTGCGTCCCGCCCACTTTTGATGTCACTTCCTGCTTCCACAAGGGCAGGATGCAGCAGCGAGGAGGCTCTGGGCTCGGCAACTGACGGGATATGAAAATCGCTGCCACTGTCTGCCACTCTCTACTGAAACGTGCTGGATGAGTCGGGGTTCCAAGAGCTCTCAACCTCCTTTTAATCTCTGATAAATTATGGCTTATGGTGGTGGACGGGGGGCAGGCAGGGGCCCCACTGAACTGGTCTGCACAGGGCCCCACAATTGCTAAGACTGGCCCTGCCAATGCTGCTGACTGAATTTTGGCTCTGACTGTCCCAGCACAGTCCAGGCAGTCAGGATAGATCCCTTGCCTCAGGTACAGACTTAGGGCCCTGTTTACTAAGGTGCATTAGTGTTTTTAGCACGCCTACACTTAGCGCGCTCTAACCATGTAGGCGCCTATAGGGATATTGTAGGCACGTACATGGTTAACGTGTGTTAAAAATGTTAACACGCCTATAACACTGCTGAGTAAACAGGGCCCTATTTAGATTGTGAGCTCTCTAGGTACGGGGAAATACCCAGTGTGCCTGAATGTAACTCATCTTGAGCTACTACTGAAAAGGTGTAAGCAAAATCCAAATAAATAAAATTATGTGGGCATGGCAATATTCAGAGCCAGTGCCCGCATAGCTAACTGGGCAGATAGTAAAATGCAATCCTAAGTTGTCTGGTTAGGTAAGCTGATGCTAACACTGAACATTAGCACCCGCATAACTTCTGGGTTCATTGAAGACCTTGAAATTCAAAGTCAGCGCCCGGACATGGTTCAGCATTGAATATCCTTATTTAATTTAGCCAGCAACAGTCGGCACTTAAAAATACGCTGACTACTGCCATCTGAATATTGACTCCTGTGCTTCTTGAAATGTGCACTTTCTGGTATTGTTTTGTGATAAGTATATGACTAAGTACTGATGTAAGTTGGTTTGGGGATTAAACTATATTTGAATACCGACTCCTGCAGTCTGAATATTGGTCCCAGTGTCAATAGGTTTTACAGTGTATCTATAGCAAGAGTCAGTATTCAAATGCTGGATATTAAACGCCGGGCCATTTCTGGTGACTGGCGTTGAATATCCGGTTTATTTTTGGTCACTAAGAACATAGTTCGCCAAGTCGACATTCAGTACTGGCCAGCTAAGTTCATAGTGGCCAAAGAAAGACCTGCTATTGACTCAGCCAGATTTGGCCACCAAACTCAACCGGCGATGTGCTGAAAATCAGCGGATAGCCGGTTATATCACACAATATAACCAGCTATCCACTAAGCACTAACCTAGAATATTCAATGGGAGACAGCCAGTTAACTACCATTTAACCAGCCAGGTGCCATTCCTGGCCGGTTAAATGGTTTTGATTATCAGCCGGCCTGTGAATGGAGAGATGTTGCTCCTTTTTGTTTCTAATTTGTGGACAGTTTCAGGTCTGTCAGAAATAAATCATGTGACGTGTTATATTTCTACCATGTGCCAGGCCCAGCTGAGATACTCTGCTGGATGATGGAAGTGCAGCGCTATATTTTTCAGGATATGACAGGCTGGCTGACGTTGTCTTCTTACTGCAAGCTGGGAAAAGCAGAATCTACTCATATGAACTGAGCTTGCCAAGTATCGTAAATTTACTGCCGCACATCATGGAATATATGGTCATGGCAGGGTATTCTTCCATTTTTCTGGACTTTTGTCAAACATTCCCCTTCTCTTCTCATACCGAGGGATGCTTTTGTTAAGCATGTGGAAAGGAAAGCAAAGGAGAGACAGATCGATGAAAGATACACGTGCCAAATTACAGTCCTTAGAAAACTCACCACATTTAGTCTTGAATAAAATGAGACAACTTCAGGACACTTTCTGGAACTATTAGACACATTTCTCTTTTTTCTTTTTTTTTTAAGAATTTATCTCACTCAGGTGGAGAGGAGATGTGCTGTTGGTAATAGTATGTTTCTCTTTGTCAAACCATATGCATCCTGATTGATTTCAGATGGAAACAATATTAGCCTACTGAGCTGTGCAGGCTGCTTCTCACACATGTGTAATCTTAGAATCAGTCAATTCATCTGAATGACTCATAGTTACTCATAGATAAGGAGCTTTGTATGGCCAAGTTCTTAGATAGACTGAGCCATGCACGTAGCCTATGAAAGTAATTTTATAAATGTGTATAGAGAGGCTTAAGTAGGTGCTTATGAAAGTGTCCCAGCGTTTATTTGTTTAAAAGCACATGCTTGGAATCACAGCACCTATTTTTATGGGATATCCCCCAAATTCTGTATATGGCGCTCAAAATTGCATGTGCAAATTTAATCGCGTGCCCAATTTACTTGAATAACAAGCCAATTAGCGTTGGGCACTAACGATCAACTATTGGCGTTAATTGGCAACAATTTGAAATGACATGTGCATCTTCGTTGTCGTGATTCTATAAAAATGGGAGCATTAATTTTTTCCATGCGGATCTGACAAGGGGCCATGGCCAAGGGAGGGGCTTGGGTGGATCAGGGGTGTTCCTAGAGTTTGCTTGCAGTGTTACAGAATATGGTAGATCTGTGCGTAATTTAGGCATGAGGTACTTACACCAGGTTTCAGTTGGTGTAAATCCTCTTGCCTAAAATTGAGCAAGGATCGCAGCACTAAGTGCCAGTGGCGTAGCTATGTGGGGCCACGGGGGCCTGGGCCCCTGTAGATTTGGACCTGGACCCCCCTGCTGATGACCCTCTCGACCCCCCCCCTCCCGCTGCCAACCCGCATTCACCTACCTTTACTGGCGGGGGACCCCAACCCCTGCCAGCCGAGGTCCTCTTCTTCCGGTGCAAGGCTTCATTCTGTTTCTGAGTCTGACGTCCTGCGCACCTGTAAAAAAGGCCTTTTTAAAATTTTTACCGAAAATGGACGTGCGGCAACATGAAAATTGCTGTGCATCCATTTTGGTTCTGAGACCTTACTGCCAGCCACTGGCCTAGCGGTAAGGTCTCCCGCATTAACCGGGCGGTAATGACCTATGCGCCCCAAATGCAACTTGGCATGCATCCGATATGCGCGGCCACAAATAAAAATTATTTTGGACGCACATATCGGATGCACAGCAAAAATGAAATTACCACAAGAGCCATGCGGGAGCCATGTGGTAACTCCATTTTGGCGCACGTTGGACGCACGTAGACGATTACGCAGCTTAGTAAAAGGGTACCATAGTTAGGACAAACGAACAGACACTAATGTGTGCTAGCATTTCTGGTTTCCTTTAGATATGCAGTGGCGTAGGAAGGGGGGGCGGTGGGGCGGTCCGCCCCGGGTGCATGCCGCTGGGGGGGTGTCGGCTCCGCCGGTTCCCTGCTCTCTCTGCCCTGGAACAGGTTTCTGTTCCGGGGCAGAGAGAGCAGGGAACCGGCAGAGCCGACGCAGCTCCCAGCGACGTGCATTCATGGGCGGATCGGCCCTCCCGCCCGCTCCTCGCTTCTCAATGCATGCAAGAATGCGCTCCGGAGGGGGTGCGCATGCCGAGGGGGGGTGCGCCGTGCTGCACCTGGGGGGGTGCACAGCGGTGACCTGCCCCAGGTGTCAGCCGCCCTCGCTATGGTACTGTAGATATGCCCACAAAAAAAGCTGCAATTACTGGCACACTCTTCCTCCCCCCCCCCCCCCCCCAATTTGCTGCACCTACCATATATGTGCATTTATAGTTATGCGCGAGCACTTTCAAGTGCTTGTGGCTAAATGCCAGAGATATGTTGGGTGATGAAAACACTGTTCTGTGCCTAAATATGAGCCTCATGAAAATGAAGACTCCAGAGACTGCGCTGAATTCGACATTTTCTGGACTTTTCATCATTGCATACCTCAATTCACGCATTCATCATATCTCAAATAGATTATTGTAATGTAGTTTATGCAGAGCTTCCTCGGTCTCAAATCTGCCAACTCCAGACTCTGCAAAATTCTGCTGTCCGCTTACTATTTTCGGGCTAAACATTTTGATTCAATCATTCCTCTACTATCTAAGGTACACTGAGTCCCACTCACATACTGCGTACAATTTAAAGTCTTTCTCCTTTCTCATAAAACTCTTCTGCACAGCAATCCCCCTTACTTGGCTTCACTAATTATTCTGTATACTCCCTTTCATGCCCTGACATCACTGGATGCTAACAGACTAGTATTACTGTAAACCCGCACTATGATGTCGTAAGTGCGCTCACTTGAAGGAACAGGCTCTGTAAGATGTCACAGTGTTTTCCCCGCAAAATGATCAGAGCCTTTGCCAAACCAAGGAAATTGTTACAAATCAAAATTTATTTAAACTAATTTCAAATTATTTCAGCATTTCAATTTCTTTCAGGTGTTAACAGAAATTCTATTTCTTTTCTTTAATAGCAATCAATAACAGCTTGGAACTACTTTCAAACAATACATCAGATAAGTATTCACCTTTTTTTTACCTAAAATATTGAACAATAATGTTAAAATTATTTTTTCTATGTAAAGGACTGATTCTTTGTGTTGTTTGTGTTGTTTTCCCAGGTCTCACAGTCAAGAACCCAAAGGTAAGTATGCATGTAATCCTTTAATTCAATTAAACCTTTTGTCCGAAGCTCGTGCTGGTAAGTACTTAGCTGCAAGACAGCTGCAAACCTTCCTCAGCCTTCTTCTCTTTCTTGCGTTGGAGCTCGCTTTCCCGGTCCAGGTTATTATGGAGTGGACGATACCTGATCTTTAATTAAATAAAAAGGAACAAAAACCCTGGCTCCCTGATGAATATAAGCAGAAATTCTGGGAATTTAAGTCAAACTGGTGGCCAATTCACTAATTTAAAAGTAACAGGTAAGTATTATTCCCTTTCTCTACTCTGATCTCACTGTTTTTCCCTCACTAATAATGAGAAGGCTATTGATGACTTTAATTGCTCTCTCATAGCCAGATCCACTCACTCTCAAAACCATACACCTTTCTCTCCCTTACACAACCCACGTCTCCAGATTCTTTCACCCTTTAGCACTCAAATCTTCCACACCCCTGCAGCACACCTGTCATACAGTAACCCCTCTCACTCACTAGCACCCAAGTTCCACTCACCTGCAGCACCACTGTCATACAGGTCTGACTCCCTCAGTGACACAAGCTCTTCTCTCACCCTAAACACCAATTCTCCACACACCTGAAGCACCCCTAGCATACAGGTCTGTCTCTTCCAGTGACACAAGTTCTTCTCCCACATTAAATCTCAAACCTTTCACACACCTGCAGCACCCCTAGCATACAGGTCTGACTCTCTCAGTGACACAAGCTCTTCTCACTCATTAAATCTCAAACCTCTCACACACCTGCAGCACCCCTAGCACACAGGTCTGTCTCTTCCAGTGACACAAGCTCTTCTCACTGTCTTACAGACTCGTCTCCCCTAGCAACAGCATCCCAGCTTGGCCATCTGACCCAAACGGACCAATCAGCTGCTGACTTTCAGAATGTCAGCTAACTTTTTCAGTTGAGAATCTAGGCACATTCTCCATCTTGAAATACATTTTTCCCATTAAAGTATATGGGAAAAATGGATTTCTATACAAAATACACAATACATCACATAATACTTTAACAAAAATTGTACCACCATCCCAGTCACATTTTCTGAATCCAGTCCATGTTTTCTTTTTGTTAAACCATTAATATACACCATTTTAACATATTTTCACCCAAAAACCCCATAAAAGTTTTACCAAAAATTACCAAAATTTCCACATGTATAAAGTCACAGGTGCGCTCTCAAACCCCGTCGTCGGAATTTTAAAAAACACTTCCAGAGCAGCGCACGACTCTCCGCACTGGAAAAACCTCAAAAATCCCTTTAAAATTACTTTAAAACATTTTAAAGTACACAACTTATCTAAACAGACCCCCCAGACCCCCCAACCATTAAAATAATAATTTTAAAAAATTTAGGGAAGGCCCGACAACAAAACACCTCAAAAAGCTAAAAATTAACCCAAATTAAATTAAAGTAAGGCCATAGGACCTCTTACCTTGGCCCCCTAACGTGTACCCTGGAGTCAAATTACTTCCTGAGGGTCCCGGTATCCCTCCGACGCTCCTCTTCTTTTCTTCGGGCCAAAAATCAAAATCGAGGCCCAGGCTTCATTTTGCGGCCTACCGGCGTTTCCTTGCATTCGCGCATGCGCCGATCCAGCGCACATGCAGGGAAACAAGCTCGAGGCCAGCCAGTCTCCTCTCCTCCCGGCTCCGATCGCGGTCGCGGCATCGCGGTGGCGCGCCAATCGCGCCACCCGCGATTTCAGCTGCTCCCTCTGCCTCTTCAGCCCCAGGACTTGCTCCGGTCCCGAAATGGAACTCCAGAACATCGGAGCAAGCCTGGGGAGCACCAAAAATGTGGCCACCACTCTGGATGGGCCAAAAACGGCCCAAAATACAATCGGACCCTCCTGAGGGTCACAAAACGAATGGGGCACAATGAAAAGACCCCGAAAATCATCAGACCCAAACGAGGGTCAGAAGAAAAACTGGGGCACAACCAAAAAGAGCCCCAGCAGCCCCAGGTAAGCCCCTTAAAGGGGACACACATCAATTTTATATTTTTTTAACCCTTTACATATCACCCGGCCTTTCCAAATGTCGTCCCGACATTTTGTATTCACAACATCCCTTAATAGAATAACCCAATTCCATTACAATCACTGTTTTCTTCAATTTCCCTGATTTGATTAGTCAGTACATGTAATAATTCTCTCTGAGGTACTTAGATGGGATACCCCTGTTTTCCCTTGGAAACTGCCACTGTCGTTCCTCACTTTGGACTTCCTCTTCAGTGTCCACTGCTATTTCTGTTTCACAAGGTTGATTAGATGGAGCTTCCACCAACAGGTATAACCAATCCTGTTCCTCTGTCATCTGTGTTTCTTCTTCAGACGGTTCAGTAGTATCATTCTGTGCAAAAGTTTCAATTGGAACCTGTAAGAGTTTTAGTTGATCCCGATATACTCTTTTCTTTTTCCCACTAACTTCTGCTTCAATTTCAATCATATTTCCATTTATGTTAATTACTTTATAAATTGTATCTTCCCAGAGATCTTGAATCTTGTGTCTTCCTCTATATTGTTGTATTTTGAATAATACTCGGTCGCCTAAACGTATCAATGGTCCTGAAGCATTTTTGTCATAGTGCCTTTTTCTGATTTGCCCATGTTTGATCATTTCTCCTGCTGCAATCTTACAGGCTTGTTCCAGCTTTAGGTAATGTTCCTGAACCCATTCAGATGTGGAACTAAATGAATTTTCTTCAGGGTGAAAATATAAATCCTGAGGCAGTTTAGGTTCTCTACCAAACATGAGATAAAATGGTGAGTAAGTAGTTGAAGCATGTATGCTACTATTATAAATCATGCAGATTTCTGTGAGATGTTCAGACCACTTGCTTTTCCTCTCTGTGGACAACACTCTGAGCATACTATGTAAAGTTCTATTGAACCTCTCACATTGTCCATTGCCTTGCGGGTGATAAGGCACAGTACACATTTTTCTGATCCCATATAAATGGCATAATTCCTTAATAGTCTCGGCTTCGAAAGCTCGACCTTGGTCGGAATGTAGACGCTCTGGAGCCCCAAATAATGAAATCCAATTTTTCAACAACACTTGAGCCGTAGTTCTGGCTGTTTGATCATGGGTAGCCACTGCAATAGTATATTTCGTGAATATGTCCGTAATGACTAAGACATTTTCTTCACCAGTGCGACTAGGCTCTATCAATGTAAAGTCTATGGCCACAATTTCACCCGGCCTTGTTGCATGGAAACAAACGAGACAAGCTTTGTTTTTAGGTATTGTATCTTTGGTTAGTATACACCTTTTACATTTCTTCACCCAAGCTTCAACATCACTGGACATGGTCAACCAATAATATTTTCTTCTCATGGCATTTAACATTCCACTTTTACTGATATGCCCAGCAAAATCATGACAGGCAGTTAGAATTTCATTTTGCAATTCTTTTGGTATAATCAATTGGAAAATAGTTTCACCATCTCTAGGACTTGTAATCCTTCTATACAGAATCCCTTGTTTGAATTGTAGGCGAAATTTCTGCTTCCAATATTTCCAACTACTCCTATCTGTGAATGTTACCTTGTCAGCTTTAATCGTTAGAGCCTCTATTACGGGACCTAGCACTTCGTCCCTTCTTTGCAAACGTTTAATAGCTTCTGGTGAGAGTTCTAATTCCATTTCTGAAGATATCTCTTCCCTGGTAGCTGTCACCACCTGTTGTCTTGCCTTGAGTTCAGGCCAGAACCTTCTTTTAATCTCTCCCATTTCTTCATTAAAGTCTTTATCAGAACTTTTACACTCTTGTTGTTTCACCTCCAACAATCCTTTTGGCATGGTTATCTTTTTTATTGCAGATCCTACTGTCACATTTTGTTGTGAGAAGTTCTGCTGCTTCTTAACTTCCACAGCAATTCTCGAAATTAGAGCTTTGTCTGGACTGCCGTTTAAACAAAGAACATCTTGCAACCATCCTTTGACGTTCTTCAATATATTTGTTCCTAAAATCCCAGGAACTTGTTCCTCTCCAGCCGCTACATCCCATGGTTCATCTCTGACAATGAAGAACCCAGTTTTGGGAATCTTCTGTCCGAAGCATTCTACGTCAATTTCTAAGCACCCAATGACTGGTATCTCAAGTCCATTAGCTGCCGTCAGCGTAATCCATGCTGCATCTTTCAGACGATTTCCTACAGCCAAGTTTTTATAAAAGAAGGAAGCAGTTAGCGTACTCACTTCTGATCCTGTGTCAATTAGACATTTAACTGGCATACCCCCGATGCGTACTTCCATGATTGGTTTAGGACCCACAGCATTTTTCTTTAACTCTGTCATTGAAGATGGTTCTTCTGACACCATTGCTCTCACTCCTCCACGAGATGTTGAAGGTTTGGGCGATTCTACTCTTTCATTACTTTTTGTCTCTCTCTTGCCAGACCTAGGTTCCACAGTTTCTTCTACTTGAGGTTCTCTTTTATCCACAAGCGGAACTGCCTTATTTCTCACTTCCGTGTCTCTTACTCGTTCACTTCTACAAAAGCGACTGATATGGCCTGGTTCCTGGCAACGGAAACAAATTATGTCTAGGCCATTACTTCTTTCAGCAGCTCTTCTGTACTCAGCAGGTCTATATCTTCCGTCCTCTCTTTGGTTCCTCCATCTAGTGGAACTTTCAGTATCCTCCACTCTCCTCTGAATCACTTCATAGAGATCCTGTTGCCTCTGATTCATGTCAGTGCCCATTTTTTCAACTGCCCTCGCCAATTGCTGAATGGCTTGGAGTGTTAGGTCTGTTTCTACTGCTGTAGCTCTTACGAAACCCTCATTTCTTCGGGGTAATATTCTCAAGCGGTCTCGTTCTCCATCACCAACTAGTCTCTCCTCTTCCTCCTCTCCTTCAATTGCTGCAGCCAGCAACTCCTGGAAGCTGATTCCTGGATTCTCTTTACTTTTCTTTTTCATTTCTCTATGTAAACTATCACTTTTTAATCCTAGGATCAACTGGTCTTTCAGAACTTCATCAACCTCCGGTATAGCCTGAGGTTTTCTTGCCAGTATCCTGTTCATTCTTTCAAATAACTCGCATCCAAATGATCTAACTGATTCTCCTGGTAGCTGTTTTCGCCCATAGAATTCGTGTTTTCTCAAATTTATTGGAGCTCTATCCCCAAACTCTTTCATCAAATGTTTAAACATATCTTCTACGTCAGTTTTATCATCTTTGTACATTTTCATTACGTCACTAGCTGGTCCTTTTAAATGGTCTTGCACCACTTCCCATTGATCCTCTGGTGGCACTCGCAACACCTTCAGAGCTGATTTTGTCATTTTGATCCACTCTTCTACAGTGGGTTCACCAGTCTTCAAACTCTGTCCAGAAAAATCCAAGATACGTTTATCCCTGGGTATATAAAGTGCAGGATATCTGGGAGCCTCCTCCAATTTTTCCAATAGCACTCTGGTCAAAGTACTGGATTCCTTCCGTTCATCCTGAAATGTTCTGATTACCTCCGCTTGTTCCCTGTTAAACTTCTCCTGTTCTCTCAACTGGTTCCTTAACACTTCCATCTCCCGCTTCCAGTCTTCCATATCTGAAGTAGAACCTGGCAGTTTCCAAGAGAAAACAGTCCTCTCCCCAAAATACCAAAAACTTTAAACAACAAATATTTTAAACCTCAGAGATACAAGTTTGACTTGTTCCTTCAAGGAATGGGGTTTACAAAAAAAATTTATTTTTAGGAACTCTGCTTAGAATGTTGAATTGCAGAAGATCCTGTCCGTGACGCCATTTTTGTAAACCCGCACTATGATGTCGTAAGTGCGCTCACTTGAAGGAACAGGCTCTGTAAGATGTCACAGTGTTTTCCCCGCAAAATGATCAGAGCCTTTGCCAAACCAAGGAAATTGTTACAAATCAAAATTTATTTAAACTAATTTCAAATTATTTCAGCATTTCAATTTCTTTCAGGTGTTAACAGAAATTCTATTTCTTTTCTTTAATAGCAATCAATAACAGCTTGGAACTACTTTCAAACAATACATCAGATAAGTATTCACCTTTTTTTTACCTAAAATATTGAACAATAATGTTAAAATTATTTTTTCTATGTAAAGGACTGATTCTTTGTGTTGTTTGTGTTGTTTTCCCAGGTCTCACAGTCAAGAACCCAAAGGTAAGTATGCATGTAATCCTTTAATTCAATTAAACCTTTTGTCCGAAGCTCGTGCTGGTAAGTACTTAGCTGCAAGACAGCTGCAAACCTTCCTCAGCCTTCTTCTCTTTCTTGCGTTGGAGCTCGCTTTCCCGGTCCAGGTTATTATGGAGTGGACGATACCTGATCTTTAATTAAATAAAAAGGAACAAAAACCCTGGCTCCCTGATGAATATAAGCAGAAATTCTGGGAATTTAAGTCAAAACTGGTGGCCAATTCACTAATTTAAAAGTAACAGGTAAGTATTATTCCCTTTCTCTACTCTGATCTCACTGTTTTTCCCTCACTAATAATGAGAAGGCTATTGATGACTTTAATTGCTCTCTCATAGCCAGATCCACTCACTCTCAAAACCATACACCTTTCTCTCCCTTACACAACCCACGTCTCCAGATTCTTTCACCCTTTAGCACTCAAATCTTCCACACCCCTGCAGCACACCTGTCATACAGTAACCCCTCTCACTCACTAGCACCCAAGTTCCACTCACCTGCAGCACCACTGTCATACAGGTCTGACTCCCTCAGTGACACAAGCTCTTCTCTCACCCTAAACACCAATTCTCCACACACCTGAAGCACCCCTAGCATACAGGTCTGTCTCTTCCAGTGACACAAGTTCTTCTCCCACATTAAATCTCAAACCTTTCACACACCTGCAGCACCCCTAGCATACAGGTCTGACTCTCTCAGTGACACAAGCTCTTCTCACTCATTAAATCTCAAACCTCTCACACACCTGCAGCACCCCTAGCACACAGGTCTGTCTCTTCCAGTGACACAAGCTCTTCTCACTGTCTTACAGACTCGTCTCCCCTAGCAACAGCATCCCAGCTTGGCCATCTGACCCAAACGGACCAATCAGCTGCTGACTTTCAGAATGTCAGCTAACTTTTTCAGTTGAGAATCTAGGCACATTCTCCATCTTGAAATACATTTTTCCCATTAAAGTATATGGGAAAAATGGATTTCTATACAAAATACACAATACATCACATAATACTTTAACAAAAATTGTACCACCATCCCAGTCACATTTTTCTGAATCCAGTCCATGTTTTCTTTTTGTTAAACCATTAATATACACCATTTTAACATATTTTCACCCAAAAACCCCATAAAAGTTTTACCAAAAATTACCAAAATTTCCACATGTATAAAGTCACAGGTGCGCTCTCAAACCCCGTCGTCGGAATTTTAAAAAACACTTCCAGAGCAGCGCACGACTCTCCGCACTGGAAAAACCTCAAAAATCCCTTTAAAATTACTTTAAAACATTTTAAAGTACACAACTTATCTAAACAGACCCCCCAGACCCCCCAACCATTAAAATAATAATTTTAAAAAATTTAGGGAAGGCCCGACAACAAAACACCTCAAAAAGCTAAAAATTAACCCAAATTAAATTAAAGTAAGGCCATAGGACCTCTTACCTTGGCCCCCTAACGTGTACCCTGGAGTCAAATTACTTCCTGAGGGTCCCGGTATCCCTCCGACGCTCCTCTTCTTTTCTTCGGGCCAAAAATCAAAATCGAGGCCCAGGCTTCATTTTGCGGCCTACCGGCGTTTCCTTGCATTCGCGCATGCGCCGATCCAGCGCACATGCAGGGAAACAAGCTCGAGGCCAGCCAGTCTCCTCTCCTCCCGGCTCCGATCGCGGTCGCGGCATCGCGGTGGCGCGCCAATCGCGCCACCCGCGATTTCAGCTGCTCCCTCTGCCTCTTCAGCCCCAGGACTTGCTCCGGTCCCGAAATGGAACTCCAGAACATCGGAGCAAGCCTGGGGAGCACCAAAAATGTGGCCACCACTCTGGATGGGCCAAAAACGGCCCAAAATACAATCGGACCCTCCTGAGGGTCACAAAACGAATGGGGCACAATGAAAAGACCCCGAAAATCATCAGACCCAAACGAGGGTCAGAAGAAAAACTGGGGCACAACCAAAAAGAGCCCCAGCAGCCCCAGGTAAGCCCCTTAAAGGGGACACACATCAATTTTATATTTTTTTAACCCTTTACATTACCATCCCCCAAGCGAGCCCACTATTAATCTACACGCCATTCTGCTTTCTTTTTCTTGGCCCCTGGAACAGCTTACCTGCAGACATTAGATCTGAATTTTCTTTGTCCAGATTTAAAAGAAAACTCAAAACTTATTTTTTTCAGAAGGCCTTTGGCTTTGTCACCTTTAGGCAAAAGCAGAGACACTATGATCAAATCCCGTCCCTCTTCCTCCCCTGCCACTGTTTTTCCTGCTATCCCTCATGTCTATATGTGAATGCTTCTTTACTGCCCTAATGGAGTTCCTTTCTATTTTACACTTTTTACTGTACACTGCTTTGATTTTTTTTTATTAAGCAAAGGCGGTATATTAAGACTGTAATAAACGTAAACTTTATGCAGAAAAAGTTTTAGCGAGGCTCAAATTTAGGCGCAAAAGTACAGGTGCAGATGTGAACTAGCATGCCCTCTTCATTGCCGTTTAGCTTGAATACATGATGAAGTGTCATGTGATGAAATGTCCGTGGTGATGAAGTATTTCAGTGATGAAGTGTCTCAGTAATGAACTGTCAAGTGATGAAATGTCACCAAACTTCACAGACATGATGATGTTGGTATTCCTACTGGCAGAGAATCCTCATTTAACTTTGTTGGGACTTATGGACTGTGCCCCTTTGTATTGTGTCCCCAAGTAATTAAGGGTGTTTTGATAACACCATGTTGCATACAGACAGGGCTTTTTTTGAGGGGGTACTCGGGGGTACTGAGTACCGGCACCATTTCCAGCGTCTGCTAAAATTGACCCATGGACCTCAAGTTTTAATGAAAGAGGTCAGGCTCAAGACACCAATTCTGCCTTAACATAGTAACATAGTAGATGACAGCAGAAAAAGACCTGCACAGTCCACCCAGTCTGCCCAACAAGATAAACTCACATGTGCCATTTTTTGTGTATACCTTACCTTGATTTGTACCTGCCTTTTTCAGGGCACAGACCGTATAAGTCTGCCCAGCACTATCCCCGCCTCCCAACCACCAGCCCCGTCTCCCACCACTGGCTCTGGCACAGACCGTATAAGTCTGCCCAGCACTATCCCCATCTCCCAACCACCAGCCTGCCTCCCACCACCGGCTCTGGCACAGACCGTATAAGTCTGGCCAGCACTATCCCCGCCTCCCAACCACCAGCCCCGCCTCCCACCACCGGCTCTGGCACAGACTGTATAAGTCTGGCCAGCACTATCCCCATCTCCCAACCACCAGCCCCGCCTCCCACCACCGGCTAAGCTTCTGGGGATCCCTTCCTTCTGAGGAGGATTCCTTTTTGTTTATCCCAGGCATGTTTGAATTCCATTATCATAGATTCTGTGACTGGTTGCAGGGGGCCTGGTTATTGTGGAGTGAGTCCCTCAGTGATCACCCCACCCCTGAAGGGTGGCCTGGCATTTGAGTACCGGCACCTTTTTTGCTAGAAAAATTGCACTGCTTACAGAAGAAAGTTATAAATACAAAACTCTCTCTTTGCTTCCTTGCTGTAGTGTTGTGTGACTGCTGTAATGTCATATCAAATACAAACGAAGGGACTGTTCCACATTCTGCATATTTGAAGACTTTCTTAAAAGGCATGTTTTCAGAAAACTTGCAGTCTTCAAAAATGTAGAGGGGCTTTCTGAAAGTCATACTGCCTACATGGAATATATTCTCATTGGGTATAAGCAAATTTATATTTACTTCTGCTCCCTCTATAAGGAATTACTCTTATTAAGGTGAGAGGGGAGTCATCATATTTTATTTATTTATTGCATTTGTAGCCCACATTTTCCCACCTATTTGCATATGGTCCGTAAGGCACAGTTTCAGGCCTGGGAAGATCATGGACTAAAAATACTAAACAGAACAAAGGGAAGTCTTTATCTCTTCCTGAAATACAATAGTTAATTTCATGGAGGACGAGGTGAAAAAAAATGCTATTTGTCACCAGTTGCAAAGGATTAGAAATTGCCTCCTTATCATTCTGTGGTCTCCGTGTATCAACATGGAGGGGCTCTGCATTAGAAGCTTGAGTCAGTGAAATATCGGGTGTCGGGAAGAGCTACCAATATTACATTTGTGTGTGACTTCTACAATAGGAATCGTTGCTGCTTATATGAGTAATGGGAAATTAGTCAGGGGAAGCACAGCCTGTTACCAGTGTTGCCAGGTGGGCAGTTTTACCGGCCAATTGGGCGGGTTTTCGCCAGCGGCGGGGGGAAAATTTTGCCGGCCGCAGGATGCGGTTTTTTGGGTGGTTTTCCCGTCGCCGCTGTGCGAGTTCGGCAGTTTTTTCCGGAACTTCTATTGGTCCAATTCGGTCCAATAGAAGCTTTTCCGGAGCTTCTATTGGTCCAAATTGGACCAATAGAAGCCTTTCAGGGGCGGGGTTGACGTCAGGGATGACGTAGGGGGTGGGGCTAGTGACGTGGGAGGCGGAGTTCGTGACGTGGGAGGCGGGGTTAGTGGCACGGGCGGGGTTAGTGACGCGGGGGCGGGGTTCGGTGACGCAGAAGACGGGGATTGGCTACGGGCGGTTTTTGGGCGGGTTTACGGCTGTTTCGGGCTGGGAAAATTTTTCCCAGCTCGCAACCCTGCCTGTTACCCCGTGGTAAATCTACCTTGGATATACAATGGGCCGTTGTCCCTCCAGAGTACTCCAGGAGTTATGCTTCCAACACTTGCCCCACACCAGATATTATTTTATGACCTTGTATCAGATTTCTAGCCTGAGTGGAATGGTGTAGTCTCTTTCAGCATTTCCGCAATATTTCATTCGACACTGGTGTAATGCCATAGAGACAATTCAGCAACCAGACATGAATGATTAAGGAGAGGTAAATGTAAACTTAAAAACGAGAGATTGATAATCGTAGCACACAGGGTGGTGGACCAGAGACAAGATGGTTTACAGCCAATATAGAAAAATAAACAGTAAAAGAGACAAATGCAGATTTGGCAGTACTAAACTGAAATGGTCACCACTGAAAGTGACTTCTTGATGTTCAGAAAATTGTATGTAGATAAAGTAGCACATCTCTTTCACTGGAAGCTATGTAAACACCAAATTGACCTTATCTGGCAACCTGACCCCTAGCATAGCACTGTGAGATTAGTGCTAGGGGTCAGCCATCACTATTTTCATCTAGGCTTCTGCCAGGGCAGGAGTGAGTGGGGCTCAATCTTGGCCCCATTGTCCACACAGACCCCTTGAAGTGAATCACGTTGTGAGCAGGAGGTGGGAGTGCAGGGGATGGGAGCAGTCTGACCTTCAGTTTAATTTTGGTTTGGGAAGGGGGTCTTTAAAATGTTTTAGCCCTGTGTTGGGGCTGAAGAGAAAAAAGGGCAGAGGACGGGGAAGTCAAATCAAGGTTGCTGGGCTACCAGGGAATGGAGGTCCCACTGCTAGGGAGGAAGATGAGGGAGGCCTGTAATTTGGCTAGGGGCCCTTTAATTATATTGTGCTGCCATTCAATACAGCTATATTTTGGCTGCTCTTGGAAAAATAATTGCAGCTCTTGAGCTGCTATTAATTTCCCTGCACTCTCATTTTTACATTTTTGCACATTAATAAGCTACTTCACATGGTTTTGCATTGCAGCAGCTCATTAATGCCAAATTCACATAAATTTTCATGTCATGAGGATACAAATGTTTACTACCATGAAGTGTAATTTTGTGAAGTGACTTTGCCAAAGTGCACTTCATACCTAAAAACGGCATGAAACGCCTGACTTTTGCTATTTTTGCAACTTTTTAGGAGGTTTTGTTTTGCTACTTTTTGTATGAAATTCACTTTTTCAAAGTCACATCACACGTTTTAGTACATAGGGCCCAAGGTGATCGCAAATTTTCTTGCAACTCTTTCAGTACAGCTCAAGGGCTCTGCTAGAATTCTGGACAGACAGACCCCAAACTCCAAATCAACTGAGCAGTGAGGTTCAAAACTCAAACCCAGGCTTTTGGAGTTTCAGTTTCTCCTACCAATTACTATCTCACTCCAGTAGGAAAACCTCACTGAGTTAAACACTGGAACTCATTGCTGGAGAATGTGGTAACAGCAGTTAGTGTATCTGGGTTTAAAAAAGGTTTGGACACATTCCTGGAAGAAAAGTCCATAGTCTGCTATTGAGACAGACATGGGGAAGCCACTGCTTGCCTTGGGATTGAGTCATGGCTGTGGGGGCTGTGCCAAGTGCTCCGACTTAACCTTGTTCCCGGTGGTTGGGTCCTACAGTTTTCATGGGGCCTGTGGCAGACAGTTGGTCCTGGAGGGCCACCAGTGTGGCTGCCCTCCAGCGTCCTGTGGGGCAATTGGGCCTCGCAGTGCTTCTGGGTGCTGGCTTCCCAGGGTGTGCGCATGCACGCTGAAGTCCTGCCCTTAAAGGGGTGGCGCGCAGTAGTTCCAAGGCACCAGGGAAGCCCCTCTGCCAGTGTTGGGACTATTTAAGGGAGGTTCTTGCCTCCCTTCATCACCTTCTCAACCAGTGGCGTAGCCAGAAGGCAATTTTTGGGTGGGCCAACAGGTTGGATGGGTGGGCACTAGAGCTGCCAACTTTTTTGAAAGAGAAAAAACAGCAACCAGATGCACCCATGCTCTGTCCCTACCCCACTCCCCATAACTTCAATGAGGGTTGCAGTGCAGGCTTCAGTGGTTGCAGGCCAATTGAGAGCCAAGGGAATGTATAATTATAGTACAGCAAGAGGCCCTCACAGGGGTAATTAAACAGGAAGTACAGTAGACTGCAATCTTCAGTCCCCCATTGAGCCAGGGTCCACCAACACACATATGGTATTGAAACCAAACACATTCTGTATCCATAGAACCTCCTGGCCCTCCACCAACAATGGATACAGAGCACAGCAAGGACAATTCTCCATAAAACTCATCATACAAAGAAATTTTGGTTTCTAGTGTAATCTCAATTACAGACACATTATAAATTAATTTTAAAAAATCTATAAAACAAAAGTCACTCAGATCCTAGAGCAAACCTACCATCCCACCGTCACTTCGGAGCTTCCTTGCGGGGCACCTCTCATCACTACGATCCCCGGGAGATCCTTTTCCTTCCCTATCACTATGGTCATCGCATGCTTTCTTGCCGGTGTGCTGTCACTGGGACAGGTCACTGGTGCCGGTGCACTACGGTCCTGCCGACTCCTCCTGCTCTTACAGATCCCGCCCGGTTCGCTCGGCCCTAGTGGAGTTCTGTCAGTCTCCCACCCTCGAGGCAACGCTTACACTTTGCTGATAGCAACTCGCAGCGCCGATGTCCTGCTCCGGGGCCTTCCCTCTGCAGTAACATAGTAGATGACGGCAGAAAAAGACCTGCACGGTCCATCCAGTCTGCCCAACAAGATAACTCATATTTGCTACTTTTTGTGTATACCCTATTTTGATTTGTACCTGTGCTCTTCAGGGCACAGACCGTATAAGTCTGCCCAGCACTATCCCCGCCTCCCAACCACCGGCTCTGGCACAGACCGTATAAGTCTGCCCAGCATTATCCCCGCCTCCCAACCACCAGCCCCGCCTCCCAACCACCGGCTCTGGCACAGACCGTATAAGTCTGCCCAGCATTATCCTCGCCTCTCAACCACCAGCCCTGCCTCCCAACCACTGGCTCTGGCACAGACCGTACAAGTCTGCCCAGCACTATCCCCGCCTCCCAACCACCAGTCCCGTGCTGATGTAACTTCCTGTGTACGGAGGCGGGATGCGGAAGGCCCCAGAGCAAGATGTCAGCGCCGCGAGTTGCTATCAGCAAACAGTAAGCGCTGCCTCGAGGGTGGGAGACTGTGAGACGCAGTGCCGACAGCATTAAATGCAAGCGCTGCGGCAGAAGTGGGAGAGGGCGAGAATTGGATGACATGGATTCTGGGTGGGCGGGCCTGAGGCTAAACTGGGTGGGCCTGGGCCCATCCAGGCCCACCCGTAGCTACGCCCCTGACTGTGTCAGACCAATGGTCCATCTAGCCCAGTATCCTGTTTCCAACAGTGGCCAATCCAGATCACAAGTACATAGCAGAAACCCAAATAGAAGCAACATTCTGTGCTACCAATCTGTCACAAACTCAGGGAAGGTGAGCCTTTGGGCTGCCACTGGGTAGTGGCTAGCAGCAGGCAAATCACCCAGGACAGGCACAGTACTAGACAAAGAATTTGACATGGCAGGTTCAAACTGGAAACAGGCAAGGCAGGCTCGGACTGGAGGCAAGGTGGGCAAGGCTGGAGCTGGAGGAAAGGCTGGAACTGGAGACAGGGCAGGTGAGGCAAGGCTGGAGCTGGAAGCAAGGCAGGCAAGGCCGGAACTGGAAACTGGGCAGGCAAGGCAAGGCTGGAGCTGGAGGCAAAGCAGGCAAGGCTAGAACTGGAGACAAGGCAGGCGAGGCAAGTCTGGAGCTGGAGACGAGGCAGGCAAGACTGGAGACAGGGCAGGCAAGGCTGGAGTTGTGCAAGGCAGGGCAAGAATCGGGCAAGGCTAGCCAGGCAGGAGGCAAAAAGGCAAAGTTAGAAACAAAGTACAGCTTCTGGAGACCTGTTGAGTCCAGAAGGATGAATTACTGAAAGAGATATTCCCAGCCCCACCTGTGCCGGCCTTCTGACAGCCACCTAATTTGAAACAGAAATGAGTAAAAGCAAACTCCCAATACAAGCTCAAAAAGAAGACAATGGTACATGTCCCTGCAGTATGCCTAGCTGCAAACTGTGCCAACACATCTCACAGGATCCTACAATCACATGGTAAAAAAAATTTAGCATAAGGTGAGCCTTTACATGCTGATCCTCAAATGTGGTATCTATCATTCAATGCAAAAAGTGTGAAGAAGGGTGCTATGTTGGAGAAACAAACCAGACACTAAAGACTAGGCTCAATTTACATAGATACAATATTAAACATTCCAATGCCAACCCGGATGCCACCTCTGTGGAACAGAACGCTGCATCAATGATCTTATGGTAAGAATACTAAAAGGAAATTTTAAGAGAATCCAGGAATGTAAGAACTTTGAAGCTAAAATGAAGAAATATTTTGACACCCACTAGACAGGACTCAACAAAGATCTGGGCTTCCTAGCCCATTATAAACCATAAAATTCTATTGCTTTGTCACCCTCTTATCAACCATCCATCTCTCCCTGACTCTCATCCACCCAGTTCTCCCTGTTTCTTACCTAACCTACCCCTCCCTCTTCCTGTAAGGCTGTCATTGGAATGTTTCTGTGCTTTTGTGTTTCACTTATATATTCTGATATTTGTCAACATTTGCTTATTTCCAATCTGAAGGAGGATTACCTTTGAAAGCTAATAAAAAAAATGTATTAAGTTAGTCCAATAAAAAAGGTATTATATTCTTTTCTATGTTTTGATTTATTTCTATTTATTACCACAATAAATATAAAAGGAGGAAGGAGCAAACACTTAGCTTAATAGTTTTGGTCCTGACAGAGGTCACCGTTTCACTCAGTGGCGTTCCTAGGGGGGCTGACATCCGGGGCGGATCGCTGATGCGCCCCGCCCCTGGGTGCAGCGCCCCCCCCGGAATAGCGTGACGCCCCCCCCCCCGGCAAAAGAACCCCTGATCCCCCGGCAAAAGATCCCCTCCCCGGGTGCACGTCGCTGGGGGGGGGGGGTGCCGCGCACCTGTCGGCTCTTCGTTTTCATGCTCCCTATGCCCCGGAACAGGTTACTTCCTGTTCCGGGGCAGAGGGAGCATGAAAACGAAGAGCCGACAGGTGCGCGGCACCCCCCCAGCGGCATGAACCCGGAGCGGACTGCCCCCACCGCCCCCCCCTTGGTACGCCACTGGTTTCACTTATTTCAAGCTTCTTAAGGGGAACTAAGTACAATGCTATTGAAAAAGCACCAGATCTAAAACAAACATTTAAAAACCTAACAAAACAACACTAATGTGCACTAGTTTGATTTTTTTTATGTTTGTTTTAGATCTGGTGATTTTTCAACAGCATTGCACTTAGTTCCCCTGAATAAGTTTGAAATAAGTGAAACGGTGATCCCTGTTGGGACCTTAACCATTAAACTAAGTGCTTGCTCCTTCCCCCTTTTTTTATTTATTGTGAAAATTTTGAAGATGATTTGAAGATGTTTAAATGATGAACTCTTTCGGTGCACATTGTTTATTAAAAATAATAAAGGGATTTTTAATGACCAACAATAGTAACAGTGTCAAGCCTATGCTGACACAATACAATTAAAGTGTCACGGCTGAATTTTGAGGTTCTTTTCCCCCTTTATATGAAAATTATAAAATCGTGTTATTATTCAATGTGCTGTTAGTTGAGAATATTTGCGACTCTCAAAATCAGCCAGTTAAACGCTTTGGAAATTGACTCGAATTACAGCTTGGCTACAGCTACCCACCACCATAGGCCAAAATCCTGGATCTTACTGCAGGAAACTGACACAGAGAGAGTTCTATTCTCCTGCAACCCCACCACTGTTGAATTCAGACTCATCTCTCTCAGTCAAAGAGAGAAATATGCACTTACCATAATGCTACATCATTGCTCACATGTGTTTGCAAAAAATAGAGAATGATACACTCCATGGAATGAACTGGGGCTTCATACTGCCTGCAAAAACCAGAAGTAGATATTTATTCCATGTTTATGTAAAGGTGGTGAGATTGTTGTTAAAGGGAACCACGTTTTCTCTTCATTAATTCAAACAGAAGCCTCTCTCTCTCTGACAAATGCTCTCTGGTCAGAAAGCCTCAGGAGATCAGAAAGAACATTTTTTGTTTGCTCTTTTTTTTTTCAAGAATGTAAAAACCCTTTCAAGTTATAAAACTAACTACACACCTTGTCCTGTAAGTGCCAATAGAAATAAACCAGGAGCATTATTCATAAAGTGTGGCTTTGCTGTTCCTCCAAATCACACAGTCTTAGAAGATGCAGAGAGGAAAAAGACAGTGTTGTAAAATGTTCCCTTCACATGTATACTTTCCAGGCCCTCTGAGAGGGGATTCTGGAATAACAGGATTGGTTTCCTGGGATCTGCTTAACATTGCTAACATTTCTCCCTGTCCCTTTAACCAGCCCCTCCAGATGACACAGATATTACCTTGACTTTTTTTTTTACAGTATCTCCCCCTCCCTCCCTTCCTCCCACCCACCTACTTACCTATTCCAGACCTCCTCCCCACTCCCTCGAACCGCAGAGTGCCCTGCCGGCACATACCTGAAGCCACCCTGGTGGTCTAGTCAAGTCCTCCGGGCAGGAAAGATCCCCAGTCTTTCCTGCCCACTGCTGGTGCTGACCTTCTTGCTGCTGCATCTTCTTTAAAATGGCTGCCGAGACAAGGAGAATTTTATATTGTACCAACAACTATGAACCAGAAGGGACTTGGTGTTCCTTTTACTAAGGTGCACTTAAAATGGCCTGTGGTAGTGTAGACGCGTGTTTTGAGTGTGCGCAGAATCATTTTTCAGCGCATCTGCAAAAAGTGCCTTTTAAACATTTTTGCCGACAATGGACGTTCGACAAAATGAAAATTGCCACGTGTCCATTTTGGGTCTGAGACCTTACCGCCAGCCATTGACCTAGCAGTAAAATCTCATGCGGTAACCAGGTGGTAATGACCTATGCGTGCCAAATGCCACTTGGTGCATGCTCAATACGCGCTTCTGAAAATAAAAATTATTTTTTGGCCCCACGGATCGGATGTGTGCCAAAAATGAAATTACCACAAGAGCCACGTGGTAGCCGAGCGGTAGCTCCATTTTGGTGTGCATTGGGCACTCATGGACGCTTACGCGGCTTAGTAAAAGGCCCCCTTACCCCATAAGTCACCTTCTATCCTTACTTTTATATAGATAGTTCTCTGGTTAGACATTTGAATATTACTGCTTCAGCCTTGCCCTGCCACACACCACCCAAGCACTGTGGGGGTAATTTCCTAAAGTTAGGTGACTGGGTGATGTGTGCTAAGCATAACTTCTATATTACAATTGCCATTATAGAATACTTGGGTGAGTCTGTAGCTATGCACCTAACTTTAGGTGCGAACACTTACACTAGCTCAAAGGCAGGTGTAAATGCTTTTGCCTAACTGCTGTCAGCTAGGCGTGTAATTGATAATATTCTAGAACAGGTGCCTTTGACCTTCCCATGCCCCTCCTAAGTCCACACCCCCTTTGCAGTTGTGCACTATGGATTTTGTGTGCTCAATTTGCAGAATACTGACTAAGGGTGGTTGCACATGTAAATTAGTGCCAATTAGCACCATTTAATACCAATTATAGCCAATTATTGGTTGCTGAAGCCAGTTAACAGCTAATTTAACAATTAAGTGTCATGCATAACTGCCACTATTCTGTAACTTGTACATTTAACTTCGTGCACTAAGGACTAGATTCAGTAAATGATGCCGAAAAATTGGCACGGAAAAAATTATACATTGAGCACTATTCTATAAAAAAAAGAACAGCACCTAAGTCCCTAATCTGCTCCTAACGTAAGGCGCCTGCATTTATGCCTGCTGAAACCAGGCATAAATGCCTGCATCTAAATTAGGCGTGGATCAGGTGTATTCTATAAATATGCATGTAACTCATAGGAAGGCCCCTGAAATGCCCCCTTGAAATTAAACACCATAGGAGTTATGTGTACATTGTTAAAGAACACGATGTGTGCGTAACTCCCAATTAAGGTAATTGACGCAGTCAATTATTGGTGCTGATTGGCTCATTAATCAATTAAGTTGTGCTTGCAAATCAGCTATGCGTGCTGATTTGTGTATGCAACTGTAGTCATCATATATAGTATCTGGGAGTAAGTGCCAAATCATGCATGTAAGTTTAAAGAATTAGGAAGTATATGGATAGTGCTGCTGATTATCCTGATAGACCACCTAGCATTATCTGGATGGTGCCAAGGCAGTGTGAGGATGGAGCAGGAAGCTATCTGGAGAACAGTGTCATTCAGTACACTGTCCTAACTTTATCTGGTTAGCTATCCAGACAGTGGTCTGAATATAATAGCTCTAGCACCTATCGTAGTGCATGGATATTCAGTGCTGCTATATCTCAATAGCGGTGTTGAGTATCCAGGTATTGTTTGGCTGCTGTGGCTGGTGTTTAAAAAACAAACAACCCCAAAAAATCCAAAATAACTGGTAAAATATGAAATCCAAAACACCAAACCAGTATATAAGTGTCACAAATAGTATTTTCACTGCTTTTTCAGTACATCTTCAAAATGTTGTAAAGTGTAGGAGTGCCCTCAGAACTACGTGTCCCACACTACGCAGCTGCGCAACTCAAGCTGTCATTGCTCGGGTGGACATTTTTTCTCTTTCATCGGGCAAACTAAGTGCACAACCAAAACCAATGTGCTCAAATAATAGCAGTCATGAATAACTTTAAATTATCACTATAAATGCGCTATACATGTCTATAGTATCTATTTAAATGTACTTGTCTGGAGTCCAATAAAACGCCATACATCCTCTCTGACAGACTTTAGAGATGAAACACCCCTCAATGCCCAACACCACGGGTTGTCATCAGATGACTGCCTCAAAGACTCGGGTGAGTTCAAGTCGAATAATTTTAGACATACTCCAGACTTCACAGCAAAATTCAACAAGACTCCAATCTTTCAAAACAACAATGACTGAGGCAGCTGAATTGACCCAACACTATCTAAGTTGTTTTGTCGCCCAATCCATGCAAACTCGTGTGTAGTATAATAGTAGATCTTAACAGGGTCAGCTTTCTTCTGACCCCTTTCTTCCCCTCCCCCCCCCCCCCCCCCGACAAGGGCAAAATATAAAATGTACTTAAGGAGAGGCAGAACCCCCTGGAGACAAGGGAACAGAGGGAGGAAGCACCAGAGGTTGTCAGCACTAGGGTCAAATTGTTTTTTAAAAAGTTCTTCTAAATCAAGCTAAGTAGTATAATGCACATAGCTGGCCAAAAAATGATTTCAGCCAGCAAGAACTGATGTTTTATGACTAGTTGGGTGGTCTGCTTAGAAACAGAACTGCTGCCTGCATGTGAAATAAATGGAACCAGGACTCTTTGGAAATCATAATAATGGTTTGGGTTTTATAGAGAATACATGACATCCAAAGAGGATCCGAAAGATCTTGACAAACTCAACCTCTCAGACATGTGTAGGTGGCCATCTCTTCAGTGGATGCCACAGCTCTGCATTATTTATTGTTAAAAAAAGATCATTTTCTAGATGAAGTTGCATGCATTCCTAATAACTAATGGTATTATAGGGTGTGTAGACCAAGGGATTTGTTCTGAAGACCTTTCTGGCTTAGGAAGGAGGTTTTTTGATGCTGAGGACTATCACAGGTCATGTCTCTGCATGCAGTTTAGCCTTCCTTTGGATTACCCCCAACAAATCATTGTACAAACATAGGCAGGTGCCCATATTCAATTTCAACCAGACTGAACCATGCAAGTCAGGATTTAACGGGTGGAGTGGGAGATGGAGCATTACTAATATTATTACAGGTGTATGTGTTGAGGCACAAGGAAATAAAATGACTTGTATGCATGGCAGGAAACCCTGTGGCAGAGCTCAGATTCAAATCCAAAAGCTTTCATCTTTTAGTCTTAACCACTGCTAGATTAAGCCCTTACATTTGGAAATAACTATTGAAAAAGGAATTTTACCAAACAACCCATCTTTTGCCCTTTTAAATGATACGTTTTACAGCTGCCTCACTTATCAAATCATTCTAATGGAAACCACAAAAAGGAGCATTGAATTAGAGCCAAACTCATAGCATTAGAAGCTTCCTCTTGGACCCAGAATAAATGGTAGGTGTGCCAGTCACAGAAGGCTACATCATGTACATGCAATGGTGTGTCAGCAAATGCTGAAGACCCACAAGGCAATGTGCCAAAGAAATGTGCACCATAAACGTAAATCCTGGTTGGGTGTGATTTGTTTCTGACTAGGGGAAGATTCATTTCAAGGCCCTTCAGTTGTATTCACGCAAAATGATTGTGTTCCAAATAAAATCTTAACCACAAATCAACCTCTTCAATGCTAAATAACAATGTACCAGTGGTTATTGCTACAAGTTTGTGTCTATATCAGCTTCCTAGAACTTTCAGATCTGCCACAAAGGATTTGCTGGATATTTCATCGTTTTATATTGTCCAGCAGGGGCAGACTGAAAGTGACCTGGGCCCCTGGGCAGTGAAGGTCATTGGACCCCCCTGACCGTTTCCTGCTGCTCCCCCCAACCGCCACTGCTGCTGCCACCCCGTTCCGCACAATACAGACCCCTGAGCCTCAGTGGGTCCTCCCTGGTCCTACCTTGAAGGGCCCTGGTGGTCTAGTGGCTTCTTCGGGAGCAGGAAAGAGTACTCTGCTTGGTACTGCTGTTGCGAGACTGCAGAAGGAAGTCTTGGCAGCCATTTTTAAAACACGGTGGCACCGTGCAGAGTAGCGGCAGCGGGCAGGAAAGAGTGGGGGTTCTTTCCTATCCTCGCAGAAGCCACTAGATTACCATGGCCCTTCAAAATGGGACTGGGGAGAGCTGACTGAGGCTCTGGGGAGAGAGAGAGAGCATCTGGGTCCCCTAGAGCCTCTGAGCCCTCAGGCACTGCCCAGTTGCTGCCCCTGCTGTCCAGTTAGATGAATGTCTTCTATTTTTTATATTGCAGGCCCAAAATGATTGAATACAGTCCCAATGTCCTTGAAAACGAGCAGAAACATTAATCATTTTGAGAAAGGTTCAAAATTTTTTTTTTGTTTAACATAGTGGTAGTTTATAATGATTACCTTTACAAGGGTTTTATATATTGTTTTTATTGTATGTATATTTTATTTATAACGAGTTTTAATTTGTCTTTCTATTGTTTTTAGTATTTTATTACATTACATTATTAGTTGCTTATATTCCGTATATACCTGGTCAGTTCAATGTGAATTACAGAAAAGAGAACTAGGAATAGCCCAGAGAATTACAAAAGAAACTCACAGCATAGAGTTCGTATGCATTATGACTTAAATGTTGATTTAAAAGCCACATTTTCCTAAAAGCCAGATAAATATTCAAATATCTAAGATTCTTAGGAAGTCCATTCCAAGCATTTGCTATTAAGTAAGTAAAAGACAATTTAAAAATACTCAAATACTGAACGCCTCTAGATGATGGAAAATGCAATATCATAGCATCTCTTAATTTTTCCAACATATTCATTATAGAACGAATAACCATAGGATACATATATAGAGGTGAAGAACCATAGAAAAATTTAAATAGCATTACACATCATTTAAATATAATCCTGGCCTGGACGTGCAGGCAGTAGTGCTGGGCAGACTTACATGGTCTGTGCCCTGAAGAGGACAGGTACAAATCAAGGTAGGGTATACACAAAAAGTAGCACATTTGAGTTTATCTTGTTGGGCAGACTGGATGGACCGTGCGGGTCTTTTTCTGCTGTCATCTACTATATGCTACTATATGTTACTATATATTATCACAGGAGGAGTTGCCCTATCATATTTCCCGGCTGTGTATTTTATTTATTTATTTATTTATTTATTGCATTTGTATCCCACATTTTCCCACCTCTTTGCAGGCTCAATGTGGCTTACAATACATCATGAATAGTGGAAATATATAAGAAAATAGACATTTAGTATTACATAAGGATCTTGGGTAACTTGATAATGATAAAGCATGATAATGGTTTAACAAGCAAATATCGTAAGGCAATTCTGGATATATGTGGAGGAGTTCACATTTGTTGATCTTTATGGTATGCCTTGTTAGTGTAGACTAGTCTATCTGCCGTATTTTGTAATGTCTACGGTTTGTTTAGTTGTACCTGCCGAAAATTGTAGATTGTGCGGTAATACATTTTTTAAACAAACAAATAAATAAATAAATAAATAAATAAAAACAACAGGTTGATGTGGAGTACATTTATGTAGTGAAGAGTGTATATAATCCTTTTGCATATCTAAAGCGCGTAGACCATAAGAGTTTCCTGAAGCCCTTTATGTTGGTTACTTTCACTAGCTCTTTATTCCACATGCATTTTTGTACCTGAAAATCAAGTTTCCACACTCTCACACTGCTCCTGTGCAGGCAAGATCTCTCTCCTTTAATCTAGTACCTTTTTGGCATAGCTCTTTCATCTCAGTGGAGCCAATAAAATAAACTGCGTTGTCCTCAATGTTACCCTCCTTTTGGGTTTAGCTTAGATTTTTGTGTGTGCGTGTGCTAATATAACCTCTGATGCTGTTGGGTTTTAAGCACACAGACAAAATCTGTGCCAGATGGGAATTAAAGTGCAGTGAGCTTGGAAATGAATGCTAATGAGCTGCATAGGGAAATTACTTCTGATGCAGCAAAGTGCACTAAATTTTAGCAGGTTTTTACTTCCAGTTTAGCATCGAATCATCATTTCACCCTGGAGGTAACATAAGTTGTTTATTAATTTGCTTTTTAAGAAATTTACAAGAAAATTCACAAGCAAATGCTTTACATTACAAAACTCATAGTCCTTATTTACCTGTAAAGTTCAATGCAGATAACAAGATAAGTCAACTAAAACAAAATCTAGGAATTACATTTTACATCTTCAAAAATCATCTATCAGTTCAAATCTAATAAAACATTGTTCCTATCCATTTGGTAAAATATACTTTTTAAACAAAAACACGTTTTTAATGCTTTCCTAAATAGAAAGTAACTTCTTAATAACCTGATTGATGATGGCAGGGAGTTCCAGATTAAAGCAGCCTGGTAGGATAGAGATGATGTTAACAAATTTACGGAATTTAATCTTCTTTATAGTGGGAAAACTTAAAAACAACTGGTTACGAAAAGCATGTAAAATATTTCCATTTCAAAGTTGGAAAAAAGCAGCCATATATGTAGGTTCATTATAAAGGGCTTCTTTGACAAAGCTGCACTAGCAATTCTTGCACGGCAAATGAGAGGAAGCCCATTCAATTCCTACGGGCTTCTTCTCATTTGCCGCACAGGAATCCCTAGCATGGCTTTGTAAAAGAAGCCCAAAGTGATTTGAATATCAGAGTACAAAGTTTGAATTGCACTCTAGGATTAATAGGTAACAGAATCATATTACTGCTGTAATTGCCTATTGCTCATGTTTGATATATTCTTACTGTACACCACCTTGAATGAATTCCTTCAAAAAGGCGGTAAATAAATCTTAATAAATAAATAAATAAATATGTATGAGCAGAGTATATCAACCTAGATGCCATATTCTGAATCATTTGTAGCCTACTAATTAATCATTGTTGTAATCTGGTTAGCATATCGCTACTATCTTTAGGTATAGGAAAAAGCACAGTAACATCATTTGCATATATGAATGATTTTGCATTAATGTTCTTGAGAGCAGCTCCCAATGATTGCATTAAAACATTTAGATACAGTGGATGAAAGTGGTGAACCTTGGGGGACACCACAACAGGCTTTCCCTGACCTTGCCCTGAATTCCAAATCCAATCCGAATTTGCAACAAAAGCTCATGATCTACAAGATCAAAAGCACTTGAAAAATCAAACTGGATAATTATAAAACATTGATCCTAAATTAACAAAAGGTTCCCAAGTACAATCAAAGAACCCAGAATTGTTTCTATACTAAACTCTGTATGGAATCCTGATTGGAAAGTATGCAAAATTTCAAATATATCTAAGTAAATTTCTAAATGTTTAGTGACTCAGCCTTAGTGAGAAGTGGAATAGAGGCTACTGACCTGTAATTAGTTCTCTCTTGAAAATAGATAAAGCAGCTTTTAAACTAGAAACTGAGGGAAAGCCAACAGTCACTCAAAAGTGTATGGTTCGGAACAAGGTATCTTTAAAAGATATCACCAGAACAGGGAAGATAGAGCATCCCAATAGCGAGGTTGCAATAGAGACCATAGTAGACCATCTTTGTATGTCTAAGTGTCTTTTAATAAAGAGTAGACAGATTTTAAAGATTGCAAATTATCAGTGTCAACTGTTGAGCAATTTGTAACTAGAAGCAAACATTGTTTGAAATGTCTGTATGCAAATGCCAGATGCCTAAGAAATAAGTTGTTTGATGGTTTATTGATTAACTATTTACAGTATTTCCTCATTATCCTCCATCTTGTATGCAAGTTGTTGCTGGCTTTGGTGGTTCATTTGGCTACTTACGAGCTTGAAGTTGCTCCCATTGTAACATTAGCCAGAGTACTTTGGACTCCTGATGCAGGCTGTTTAGCTGAAACACGGTGACCGTGTTGGGTCATTTTAATAAAGGAATAAAGTGAGCCATCTTGGAAAATTGGTCTATGATCACCCATATGGTAGTGAATCCTTCAGAATTGGGGAGATCCGTCAGGAAGTCCATGGCTATGTGGACCCAAGGGACCTCCGATACTGGAAGAGGTTGAAGTAACCACCATGGGTGCAAATGAGAAGGTCTCCTGCTTCAGGAGTCTTATGGTGTAGGATATCTAAAGGCAAGTGCTATTTTCAAAACCAAATTTATATCCTACACCTTAAGACTCTTGAAGCAGGTGCTTCGGCACCGATACATGGCAGCTATGTCGAGTTGTTTGATGACTTTTAATAAAGATAATATTTTTGAACAAGCATCTCCCTTGCTGTTTTTGGAAGAGCCAGCCTACCCTACTTTTTGGACTTTTTTGGTTGACGATCGTAGGGACTGAGGGTTCCTCCACTTTCAGTGGTCATTTTAAAACAAATTATTTCCATGCACAAACCTCGTTTTATGTTCATAACTAGCTTTTAAAATCACCTCCTATATGTCTTTGTACAGTGCTGCATTAATTTGGAATACACTATACAAATGTGTATTCATAATCATTACAATAAGAAGAAGCTGAGATTCAAATGTTATGAAAACTAAGCTTGAGAAAAATTCACATGATAGAAAATACCAATTACACAAAGCCAAAGATAAAAACTGTAGACCATCTAATCAGTGCCTGTAACAAAATAGCCCAAACTGAATATAAACAATGCCATGATCAAGTGGCTAAATTAATCCATTGGAATCTGCAAAGTATTGTAGCAAACGACTATTGGGATCGTTATCACTATTGAAAAGGTTACAGAAAATAAGCAGGTCAAGATCTTGAAGGACTTTAATGAACAATCTAACAGGCACTTGAATTAATATGTGTTACAGGAATAATACATGATTTTTGCCTGTCAATGCATGTTAAACGGTAAAATTGTGCATTGTTTTACTGTAATGCATTTTAGTTTAAGGTATTGCAGGCTACTTAATAATGAGATACAAAACATGTAAATGCATGCAAAACACTTCATTATTATGTAAATTGAATAACACAGATTCTATCGAACTTCAATAGAAATCAAACAAAATAAAACATGGAAAAGAAAATAAGATGATACCTTTTTTATTGGACATAACTTAATACATTTCTTGATTAGCTTTCGAAGGTTGCCCTTCTTCCTCAGATTGGAAATAAGCAAATGAGGTAGCAGATAGTATATATGGGAGAAACATCAAAGCATTACTTTGACTGTCTGACAGAGTGGGAGGGTGGGGGTATGCATGGGGACATCAAAGCATTTCATTGATATTCTAACAGAATGGGTGTTGGTAGGTGAGAGGAGGGTAATAAACAGAGAAATAAACAGAGAAATACAGCTTTATGTTTTATAATGAGTTAGAAAACCCAGATCCTTATTAAGTCCTGTTTGTTGGGTGTCAAAATATTCAGTCATTCTTATTTCAAAGGTCTTACGTTCCTGTATTGTTTTAAAATTACTTTTCAGTATTCTTACTGGTTTGGTATGAATTTCTTCAGATGTGGCTGTGCTTGTGTAGGAAATGTTCTGATAAGATCTTTTAGCTGCTTTGTATAATCCTGTGTGGGGTCCTCAGTTAGTTTCCTGTAGTATTTGTTGTCTGAGAGCTGTCTGTGTCCCTCTTCAATGTATTTTTGTGTGTCCATAATTACCACTGCACCTCCTTTGTCTGCAGGTTTGATGATAATGCGTTCGTTAGTTTGTAGAGTTCTTATGGCCGCTCTTTCTGGTGGGGTAAGATTGTACAGAATTCTTTTTTGTTTGTTGGAGAGTTGTGATTTAACTCTATGTCTGAAACTTTCTATGTAATTATCCAGCTTGTAGTTTTGTCCCTCCTGTGGGGTGTAATAAGTGTTCTTTTCTTTAAGACTGTATTCCAGTCTGTTTGGTTTCCCTCTATTGTGGAAATGTGCTCTAAGACGCATTTTTCTGAAGAATTCTTCTAGGTCTGAATATAGTTGGATTTCATCAAGTTTGCTAGATGGGCAATACTCACCAGAAACTATTACAAAATTAATCAAATTCATTTTAACTCACAACTACTTCCACTTTAACAATGATATCTATCTACAAATAATGGGCACTGCAATGGGCACCAGGACAGCACCCCAATATGCCAACCTTTTTATGGCTGAGCTGGAAGAGACATTTCTGAATACACACCAGACCAAACCTCTAAAATACTACCTGTACATCGATGACATTTTTATGATTTGGACGGAGGGGGAAGAAACTCTGAAACAATTTTACTATTCCTTCAATACATACCATCCTACAATCAGATTCAAAATTGACTACTCCCCAGAAAAAGTCAATTTTTTGGACACCATAGTCTCAATCAGTGATGGCTGTATACAAACATCTATATACAAGAAACCCACAGACAGATGCAGCTACCTCCACAACTCCAGCTTCCACCCTTCACATACAAAAAGATCCATTATTTACAGCCACGCCACAAGATACCACCGTATCTGCTCGGACTCAGAGGATAGAGACACACACCTTGAAACCCTGACTGCATCCTTCAAAGAGAAAGGCTACAACCCCAAAATAATCTCCAAGAATATTGCCTCCTCCCTCAAAACACCCAGGGAAAATCTGCTACAGTACAAAGAAAAAAAAGTCAACGACAGAATTCCTCTTGTAGTGACATACAACCCAGAGCTGGAGAAACTGAGGAAAATCATAAGAGACCTACAGCCACTACTTCAGGAAGATGAATTACTGAAAGAGATATTCCCATCCCCACCAGTGCTGGCCTTCCGACAGCCACCAAATTTAAAACACAAGCTGATCAGAAGTAAACTTCCAACACAGACGGAAAAAGAAAAGGGCACGTTTCCTTGTAACACAGCCAGCTGCAAACTATGCCAGAACATTTCACAAGACCCCACAGCCATTCACAAAGGAAAAATATTCAACATAAAGGACTATTTTACATGCTCATCTTCCAATGTGGTATATATCATTCAGTGTAAGAAATGTAACGAAGGATGCTATATTGGAGAAACAGGCCAGATGCTTAAGACAAGATTCAATCTACACAGACATCACATGAAATAGCCGGTGCCAGTCAGGCCCCCACCCCTGTGGGCCAACACTTCACAAGACCAGAACACTGTACCAGTGATTTCACATTTAAAACAATACAGGAACGTAAGACCTTTGAAATAAGAATGATTGAATATTTTGACACCCAACAAACAGGACTTAATAAGGATCTGGGTTTTCTAACTCATTATAAAACATAAAGCTGTATTTCTCTGTTTATTTCTCTGTTTATTACCCTCCTCTCACCTACCAACACCCATTCTGTTAGAATATCAATGAAATGCTTTGATGTCCCCATGCATACCCCCACCCTCCCACTCTGTCAGACAGTCAAAGTAATGCTTTGATGTTTCTCCCATATATACTATCTGCTACCTCATTTGCTTATTTCCGATCTGAGGAAGAAGGGCAACCTTCGAAAGCTAATCAAGAAATGTATTGTTATGTCCAATAAAAAAGGTATCATCTTATTTTCTTTTCCATGTTTTATTTTGTTTGATTTCTATTGATAACCTTTAAGAGTGGACTAACACGGCTACCACACCTCTCTACTTATCGAACTTCACAAACTGTGTTATTCCAGGAACAATGATGCACATTTGGAAATCCCCCTTCCCCCCCCCAGCAACCTCCTTCTGAAGATACTCCAATCTTCCAGGCTATAGATCCCCATTGGCTCTCTGGACCCCCAAGACCCTCCATTCCCTCCCATAGGCCCCCATACCTACCTGAAGTAATCACTGGTAATCCAGGGGTCCTGCTCTTGCTGACGCCAAGTTCAAAATGGTGCCTGTGACCCATAGCAGTAGTCTTGTAGTACTATTGCTAAGGGTGAGGCTGCCATATAAGGGCACAATGTCATATTTACTGCAACTTAGTATCTTCCCTCCTAAAGCATACTATGAGGGGCATAAGCGAAAGGGACGCCCAAGTTTTGCTGAGTACGTCCTCGCAAAACATCCCGGTGGAGAGGCGGGGAAAAACCCGTATTATTGAAACAAGATGGACACCCATCTTTCATTTCGATAATACGGTTGGGGATGCCCAAATCTTGACATTTAGGTCGTCCTTAGAGATGGTCGTCCATAGACTCGGTCGTTTCTGATTTTCGGCGATAATGGAAACCAAGGACCCCCATCTCAGAAACGAATAAATGCAAGCCCTTTGGTCATGGGAGGAGCCAGCATTCGTAGTGCACTGGTCCCCCTGACATGCCAGGACACCAACCGGGCATCCTAGGGGGCACTGCAGTGGACTTCAGAAATTGCTCCCAGGTACATAGCTCCCTTACCTTGTTCGCTGAGCCCCCCCAAAACCCACTATCCACAACTGTACACCACTACCATAGCCCTTATGGGTGAGGGACGCCCATCTTCCGATTTGTGTTGAAAGATGGACATCCTTCACTTTCGAAAATGAGCCTGATAGTTTTAAATTGAAACTTTCTTCTACAGGCAGAAACTTAACTATAACAGCCAAGAGCATTAAAAAGGATAGTAGCAGGGTCTTAAAAGAAAGTTACTTAATGTTCTTGCCTGGAAGTGAGGTAACAGTGCTACAGACCTGAATTAGGTGTTAATTAAGGTATGAGAAAGGTAGAATAGCTGCAAAGATAACTAGGGCAAAAGGAACACTTCCAGAGTGGCTGTCCGGGTAGGGTGGGGTGGACCTCATGGAGCTTCCCCAGGGTTAATTCAGGTTATACCCAGGAGGTGGAGGTGGAGGGAATCCCGGTGGTGGCCCTACTTGATTCCGGGGCAGATCAATCCATAGTTTCGAGGATGCTGTGGGAGAAGATAAGGGTGAAAAAAGGAGAGCGAGGGGAGACCTATGAGGGAGAGGTGAATATCCAGTGTAACCATGGAGCCAACACCCGGTACGCACTCCATAGGGTGAGCATCAAGGGGCCCGCAGGAAGGTTAAGAATGGCGGTAGCTGTTTTGCCCTGGCTCCCTCAGGCAATGATCTTGGGTAGGGACTGGCCCCCATTTGCGGAATGTTTGGGAAGGAAGGAAGTGATGGTAAGTACCCAAGCTCAGGCTCAGGGGGAATCAGAGACAGAGCTGGGCTTGGCACAGATTTTCCCTTTCCAGTATTAACAAAGGTGGAAAGAAGAGCAAACGACAGCCAGCATGGCTAAAAGATGAGGTGAAAGAGGCTATTAGAACTAAAAGAGTGTCCTTCAAAGAATGGAAAAAGAATCCGAATGAAGAAAATAAGAACCAACATAATCAGTGTCAAGCTAGCTGCAAAGCACTGATAAAGAAGGCTAAAAGAGAATATGAAGAAAAACTTGCCTTGGAGACAAAAACTCATAGTAACACCTTTTTCAGGTACAGCAGAAGCAGAAAGCCTGTGAGGGAATCCGTGAGACCGTTAGATCATGAAGGAGCAAAAGGGGCACTCAGGAAGGACAAGGCCATAGCGGAGAGATTGAATGAATTCTTTACTTCGGTCTCTATGGAAGATGATGTAAGAGATCTACCTGTACTGGAAATGGTTTTCAAGGGTGACGATGCGGAGGAACTGAAAGAAATCTCCATGAGTCTGAAAGACATACTGAGCCAAATTGACAAGTTAAGGAGTGATAAATCACCTGGACCATATGGCATAAGCTCCAGGGTAATGAAAGAACTCAAACATGACATTGCTGCTCTGTTGTTCGTGATCTGTAACCTGCCATTAAAATCGTCCATGGTACCTGATGATTGGAGGGTGGACAATGTAATGCCAATTTTTTTAAAAGGTTCCGGAGGTGATCCTGGAAATTACAGACTGGTAAGCCTGATTTCAGTACCAGGGAAAATAGTGGAAACTATTATAAAGAATATACGTAATTACAGAACACGTAGACAAACATGTTTTAATGGGACAGAGTCAACATGGGTTCAGCCAAGGGAAGTCTTGCCTTGCCAATTTGCTTCATTTCTTTGTAAACATAAATAAACATGTGGATAAAGGTGAGCCAGTTGATGTACTGTATCTAGATTTTCAGAAAGCGTTTGACAAAGTTCCTCATGAGAGACTCCTGAAAATATTAAAAAATCATGGGATAGGAGGCAATGTCCTTCTGTAGATTAGGAATTGGTTATTGGACAGAAAACAGAGTGAAGGGTTAAATGGCTTTTCTCAATGGAGGAGGGTGAATTGTGGAGTGCTGCAGGGATCTGTACTAGGCTCAGTGCTATTTAACATATTTATAAATGATCTGGAAAACAGAATGCCGAGCAAGGTGATTAAATTTGCAGATCACACAAAACTATTCAAAATTGTCAAAACACATGCAGATTGTGAAAAGTTGCAGGAATACCTTAGGAAACTGGAAGACTGAGCATCTAAATGGCAGGTGAAATTTAATGTGGAAAAATACAAAGTGATGCACATTGGGAAGAATAATCTGAATCATAATTACCTGATGCTAGGGTCCACCTTAGGAGTCAGCACTCAAAAAGATCTAGGTATCATTGTACACAATACGCTGAAATCTTCTGCCCAGTGTTTGGCGGCAACCAAAAAAGCAAACAGGATGCTAGGAATTATTAGGAAAGAGATGCAAAATAAGACCAAGAATATTCTCTGCATTGCTCCATAGTGCGACCTCACCTTGAGTATTGCGTTCAGTTCTGGTTGCCATATCTAAAAAAGATATAGCGGAATTAGAAAAGGTTCAAAGAAGAGTGACCAAAAATGATAAAGGGGATGGAACTCTTCCTGTATGAGGAAAGGCTAAAGAGCTTAGGGCTCTTCATCTTGGAAAAGAGGCAACTGAGGGGGTATATGATTGAGGTCTATAAAATCCTGAGTGGTGAGGTGGAGGTGAATCACTTTTTCACTCTTTCAAAAAGTACAAAGGGGACACTCGATGAAATTACATGAAATACTTTTAAAACAAATAGGAGGAAATATTTTTTCATTCAAAGAATAGTTAAGCTCTGAAACTCTGTCGATCACAGCATACTTCTCGATACCCTGTCCTCACTTGGATTCCAGGGCTCTGTCCTTTCCTGGTTCTCTTCCTACCTCTCCCTCCGCACCTTTAGTGTTCACTCTGGTGGATCCTCTTCTACTTCTATCCCTCTGCCTGTCGGCGTACCTCAGGGTTCTGTTCTTGGTCCCTTCCTCTTTCTATCTACACTTCTTCCCTTGGTTCATTAATCTCATCCCATGGCTTTTCCTACCATCTCTATGCTGATGACTCCCAAATCTACCTTTCTACCCCTGATATCTCACCTTGCATCCAAACCAAAGTTCCAGCGTGCTTGTCTGACATTGCTGCCTGGATGTCTCAACGCCACCTGAAATTAAATATGACCAAAACCGAGCTTCTCATTTTCCCCCCCAAACCCACCTCCCCGCTCCCCCCGTTTTCTATTTCTGTTGATGGCTCTCTCATTCTCCCTGTCTCCTCAGCTCGAAACCTTGGGGTCATCTTTGACTCTTCTCTCTCCTTCTCTGCTCATATCCAGCAGACCGCCAAGACCTGTCGTTTCTTTCTTTACAACATCCGTAAAATCCGCCCCTTTCTTTCCGAGCACTCTACCAGAACCCTCGTCCACACCCTTGTCACCTCTCGTTTAGACTACTGCAATCTGCTTCTTGCTGGCCTCCCACTTAGTCACCTCTCCCCTCTCCAGTCGGTTCAAAACTCTGCTGCCCGTCTCATCTTCCGCCAGGGTCGCTTACTCATACTACCCCTCTCCTCAAGACCCTTCACTGGCTCCCTATCCGTTTCGCATCCTGTTCAAACTTCTTCTACTAACCTATAAATGTATTCACTCTGCTGCTCCCCAGTATCTCTCCACACTCGTCCTTCCCTACACCCCTTCCCGTGCACTCCGCTCCATGGATAAATCCTTCTTATCTGTTCCCTTCTCCACTACTGCCAACTCCAGACTTCGCGCCTTCTGTCTCGCTGCACCCTACGCTTGGAATAAACTTCCTGAGCCCCTATGTCTTGCCCCATCCTTGGCCACCTTTAAATCTAGACTGAAAGCCCACCTCTTTAACATTGCTTTTGACTCGTAACCACTTGTAACCACTCGCCTCTACCTACCCTCCTCTCTTCCTTCCCGTTCACATTAATTGATTTGATTTGCTTACTTTATTTATTTTTTGTCTATTAGATTGTAAGCTCTTTGAGCAGGGACTGTCTTTCTTCTATGTTTGTGCAGCGCTGCCTATGCCTTGTAGCGCTATAGAAATGCTAAATAGTAGTAGTAGTAGTAGTAGGAACTCGCTGCCGGAGGATGCGGTAACAGTGGTTAGCGTATCTGGTTTAAATAAGGTTTGGACACGTTCCAGGAGGAAAAGTCCATAGTCTGTTATTGAGATGAACAAAGGGAAAGCCACCGATTGCCCTGGGATTGGTAGCATGGAATGGTGCTACTAATTGGGTTTCTGCCAGCTACTTGTGACCTAGATTGGCCACTATTGGAAGCAGGATACTGGGCTAGATGGACCATTGGTCTAGCCTAGTATGGCTATTCTTATGGTCTTAAGTACCTGTCTATAATATGTAAACCGCTTTGATTGTAACTACAGAAAAACAGTATGTTAAATTCCGTCCCCTTTAAAAAAAAAAAAAAACAGCATGCCTGTAAACATCAGGCCTCTTAACAGTTAAGCTGGAGCTTGCAATGAGATCCATGTTTAACATTTGTGTCAAATGTTTTTTTTTCCTGTAGGATTTCAAGATATTCCTTTCTCAAACTGACATTACAGACACTTTCTTCACAGTCAACCCCTTTTCAATGAAAATCTCCCATACTAATGAGCTGAGGGTGGGAACTACCGTCAGGCTGCTGCGGTAGCCCAGTGGTACTTCCTTTTTAGGGAACGGTAAGCCCATGTTGGGTTTACCGCCGCTTTGTAAAAGAGGGCCTTGAGTGATGTTCCATAAAGATTGCTTAGCAGTAAGTGACCTTTGTAGAATTGTCCACACAATTAAAAAACAATTGTCCACACACTTAAAAGACAATTTTAGGGAACTATTGAAATGAGTTAAGGAAAAATACTATCTGACAGGTACTGAAAAAAAAATAAGATTCTCCAGAACTTTTCCACAGAGAAACAGATGCAGTCTTGAGAGATGGTTTATCAGAAGAGTAACACTCAGAATTTTCTAAGTATATACCTATGTAACGATGGCTCCCTGGATATGCTCACAATCATGATTCTTTATCTTTGAAGAAAGGCAGTTCCCGGTGCCATCACATGCCCATTATTTCTTTTTCCTTGGCAAAATCAAAAAGTGCATTCAGCAACTGACTCTCCATTTCTCTTTTCTATTTATAGCAGGCATACAGATGTCCTGCATGGGAAAAAAAATCCGTTTTTATGCCACGTTCCCCCGAGATTCCCCTATATTGTTGTGTAAAGCAGCAAGTAATGGCTATTCAGAATGGTGCTACTGTTGTTTTTCTATATTTCATTTGTTTTGTTTTTTTAATTGCAGATACAGAGCCACAGCCCTTGGTTTCCTGCATTTTGCTCCCAAAGGCCCTGTCTCTTAGAGCACATGTGGACTTTGTCATTTTTGGCAGATTTACCAAAGAACAGCCTCTGTGAACAGACTTCTCTACCTACTGAAATAACAGTGGGGAAAATGAGATCTAGTAAAACTAGGCAAAAATAAACAAGAAAGTAAAGCCAATCCACTCGTCAAACGATGAAGCTATAGCATTTTGTTTTAATTTCTTTGATACTGTGCATATGCCATTTAGGGGCCCTTTTACTAAAGTACATTCGATTTTGCAGTTTCCGTGGCTTAATGCAGGACAATACAGCATGGTAGTTGCAAATCTGGAGGCGCTCCCACCATTTTGTTTTACAGGCAGTGGTGTGCTAGAGCAGGTTCTCACAGGCTCGCAGGAGCCGGTTGTTAAGTTTTTAAGAATTTTGGGAGCCGGTTGTTAAAGTAGGGCCCTCCATGGCTACTTTAACAACTGGCTCCCAAAATGTGGGTTTGGGCCCCCTGCTGAATTCTCTTTTACTTTGCTGGTGGGGATGCTGAGCCCTGCCAGCCAAGTAAATAGACTGCTGCTGCTCCCAGCTCCTTGTTTCCAGCTCTGAGCAGCAGGCTGGGACTTCTCCAGCATGTGTGAGAAGTTACAGCATGCTGCTCAGAGCAAGATGTTGGAAGTGGTGGCAGTCCATTATTGGTTGCCAGCAAAGGTATGCCTAGCGTGCCCGCACGAAGGGAGGGAGGAGAGAGAGGCAAGGGTTGCTCCCCCCTCCACCCCGGCCACCCCTGGCCCTTCCAACTGCAGAGCTGGCTACGTCAGGAGAAAGAGCCTGTTGTTAAAAATTTACCAGCACGCCCCTGTTTACAGGTCCCACGTTAAATTGTCAGATTGTGCGTGGGACTGAAATCAGAGTTAGCATGAAAGCAATTAGCACCTCCTATTTAGGAGGTAGTAAATGGGTGTGCGCTAAATGTAGAACTGCTGGTTACCTGTAAAACGCTGGTAACACTAATTCTCCGCCTATCTCCACCCTTTAACACAAAAAGCATCTACCCCCAGATTCTATATAGCACGACCAAAATTGCACACACAAATCCAGTCGTATTCTGGATTTGTTCATGCAATTTAATTACTTAACAAGCTAATCAGTGCCGATAATTGCCACTTAACAAGCAATTACTGATACTAATTGGCATTAATTAGAATTTACGTGCATTACTTGCTAGATGTATTCCGTAAAGTGGTGTATGTACATTTGAATGTTTGCTGCCAAAAAGGAGGTGTGGCCATAGGTATGGAACGGGTGGGCTGTGGGTGTTCCAAAAATCTACACACAGGTTTATAAAATATACTTGCTCCATGCCTAACTTAGGTGCTGGTATTTACACCAAGTTTTAATTGGTGTAAATGGACACACCTAGAGTTAGGCGCAGGCATGGCCACTAGGCATATTCCATAACCCTCTAGGCGTAATTCTATAAACAGTTCCTAAATCTAGGCGCGGTTTATAGAATACACCTAGGCGGAAATATTTTAATCTCCGATTTTTCAGGTGCCATATATAGAATCTAATCCTTAACATGCATTTTACCACATGGTAACTGCTAAAATACTGTGAAACCCATTAACACAGTTGTGTGCTAGCTGTTAACATACAGTGAACTGCATGTTAACCCCTGGATTCTCTTAAGGTTGCCCAAATTTGAGTACGGATTCCCAGATCCACGCACAAACTAATTAGTTAATGAGGTGTTAACAATCATTTATTGACATTAATTGGCACTAATTAAGACTTATGCACGGATCTACCTATGCACTATTTCATAACACTGCGTGCCTAAATTGTCTCACACACAACTCAAAAGGACATAGCCAGGGGAGGGGAAGGGCAGGTTAAGTGCATTCCAAAATGTAGGCACAGTATTATAGAATAGAGTCATTTACATGCCCAACTGCCTTCAGTTGCACGCCAGCATTTACACCAGGTTTCAGTAGGCAGAAGTGCTCAAAGTTGGGCGCAGGAATCTGTACTTAGGGCCCCTTTTACCAAGCTGTGGTAAAAGGGAGCCTGCGCTGGTATCGGCGCGTGTTTTTGATGCGCACTGAGGACCCCTTTTACCACAGCAGGTCAAAGATAGGTCTTTCTTTTTTTTCAGAAAATGACCGTGCAGCAAGAGAAGCACTTGCCGCCCAGCCATTTCAGGGGACGGCCCTGACCGCCACCCATTGAGCTGGCAGTAAGGACTCCCGTGCTAACCCAGTGGTAACTGGGCACAATTAACGCTGGGTACATACCGGCACTACAAAAATGAAAATATTCTTGTGGCCCAGCAGTACTTCCTTTTCAAAGGTTGCTTAGCACTAAGCAACCTTTGTAGAATTGGTGCTTAGTGCAGATCTTAACAGTGCCTAACTTTGGGCTCCATTTACGGAAATTGGCCCTTAGTGCTTAATGCACTTAAGTAAAAGGACCTCTTAATTTTTTTCACTGAGGTGAATTATATATATATATATATATATATATATATCATAAAGTCATTAGTCTGAGTCCTTCCCTCATGATGTGGGAAATGAAGATCCTGTGTGCATCCACCAGCACCCTGTACAATCTTGCCTCGTCTCTAAATAAGTACAACTCTTTCTTGACTGGAATTATGTAAAAAATTTGCAGTTACTGGGTGTTAGTTGCAAAACACATGATGATTGCAAAGACTGTGCAGTAACCGTTGGGGGCATGGTCAGCATCTGCACTCCAGCTACTACACAGGGCAGACATTTACCGCGTGGAAAGTGCAGCCACGCTATCAGCATGCATTTACTGCGGCCTGATGCTTTAAGGTTTAATGGTTTTTATTCAGGATCAAAAAACAAATCAAGATGGAATAACTAAAGTGGAGGAGTAGCCTAGTGGTTAGTGCAGTGGACTTTGATCCTGGGGAACTGAGCTCAATTCCCACTGCAGCTTCTTGTGACGCTGGGTAAGTCACTTAACCATCCATTGCCCCTGGTACAAAAGACGTACCTGAATATATGTAAACCACTTTGAACATAGTTGCAAAAACCTCAGAAAGGCAGTATATCAAGCCCCATTTCCCTTTCCCCTAAACAGCAAGGTGAAACATTAAGTGAGTACAGAACAATAACCATACTTAGCACAAAGTGCTGGATAATTTATGATCCCATTTTTTTTCTGAAAAAACTCCAGTACCCTCGTCCCCACTACCCTAGTTCATTTTCAGATTTTAACTATTATAGGCAAGATAACCCCTCTTCCCCCAACCTTACTGAAACCCATATCTTAAATGTTCACAAAGATGACCCGGCGTCTGGGCTCTTATAACCCCAGGCCATCTATAAGAGGATAACGTCCAATATTCCCAATCCACCCTCCCCTACCCAGACAAAGAACCCCCAAGCAACCTCCAATGTAACAGTACCAGCTTAGGAAACACATTGAAACTTATTTAATACTGCACTTCTGGCTTTATGGGAGATAGTTTGTAAATAACAGTTCCAGATAGACATAAAAGCTTCCCTTTGGGGAGTTCCTCACAGCCCTCGCCTCCCATAACGTATAAGCGTGCAATCGATTTCTCCAATTCCAAAAAGAAGGAGGCTCCTCTTGCATCCAATACTTGAGTATGCACTTTTTCCCTAATGCATAAGCTTTACTCAATAATAAGCACAAATTTTTATCTGAGATCCCATATGCCTCCCATTTCTGCGGCCTGATACTTTAATAAAATAACCCCTCCAGTAAGTGGTGTGCTAGTAATTGTTAAAAAAAAAAAACAGGCTCTCTGATAAATCAAATGTGCAGAGAAATATCCAGAGTACCTGAATGTAACTCACCTTGAGCTACTACTGAAAAAGATGTGAGCAAAATCCAAATAAATTATTTGAGATTCTGTTGCTACTATCTGATATTTTACATGGAATGTTGCCACTATTTGAGATTCTAGAGGGAATGTTGCTGCTATTTGAGATTCTGTTGCTACTATTTGAGATTCTACATGGAATGTTAATGTTGCTATTCCACTAGCAACATTCCATGTAGAAGCCTGCCCTTCATTACTGATCTGCAAGGGCAGGCTTCTACATGGAATGTTGCTAGTGGAGGAGTAGCCTAGTCGTTAGTGCAGTGGAACATCGAACGTTGCTACTAGTTGAGATTCTACATGGAATGTTGCTATTATTGGTGATTCTGCATGGAATGTTGCTGAATGGAGGAGTAGCCTAGTGGTTAGAGCACTGTTCTTGCAATCCAGAGGTGGCCGGTTCAAATCCCACTGCTGCTCCTTGTGATCTTGGGCAAGTCACTTAACCCTCCATTGCCTCAGGTACAAACTTAGACTGTGAGCCCTCTTGGGACAGAGAAATATCCAGCGTACCTGAATGTAACTCACCTTGAGCTACTACTGGAAAAGGTGTGAGCAAAATCTAAATAAATAAAATGGCACCAGACACAGACCACACCTCAAGACAGTCAGGGTCTCCTTCATTTTTCATGAGTTAGTGAGACATGGTGATCACACTGCCTGCCCCCACTTTTCATACAAGAGTGCTCCAAAGACCCTGAGTGGGAGAAAGTCATTAGCAAATGTGTCCTCCCCTCCCCCCACCACACACTATTGTTTGACTGGAAGGTCATTGTTCAAACTCCTAATCCAAGCAATTGGAGAAAGACACATTTCAGATAGGAAACAGCTGGGATTCCTTTGCTGAACCTCCTACTCATATTCATCTCTCCACTGTATCCTAATGTAAACAGCATTTTCATATCGCTATATAAAGCATGTGCTAACTGTTGGGTATCTCTGAATAAGTGCAATTTTTTGCAGGACTATGTGCTACAATCATTTCCTCTTCAGAAATCAAAGTTGACAGCAAAGTAAAAGATTTCCAACCATGGCCATTAATTAAAAAGCACTTGATGCGGGTGCTATCATGCAGAGAGTTTATCAGATTTCAGTTTCAGTTTCTCTCAAACTTCACCCGGGGGAATTTTGCTGGAATCCAGCTGTAATAATAATTTTCTACATCTGTCCAATTGCTGACCTCGTAGTCAGAAATCACTGGGAAGCATGAAATAAAGCAACCTGATATTCTATAGGCTTTTGTACACTTTTATCAACTCTAGTGCAGAGAAAAAAAGATGAGGCATTACAGGGGTCGATACCATACTTAATTCTACAAGCTTCCTGAGTTAGACAGAAGGTAAAAAGATAAAACATCAGGGATTAAAGTTAAGTTGTGGTCCATTTTACTGGTGATCGTGGAAACTCACCTTAATGGAGGGAACAAGTAGACCTGTGCCTGAAATCATCAGCTGTTCTTCCTACCCATTTCTGTATGTTAGATCCCACCATGGTGCCTGTGACCTGTTCTTGGCAGAATACTGCAGAGATTTGCCATTTTGTCTTCCGTGGTAAATAACACCTGGTTTTCCATGACAGGCCCCATCTGAGCATTAACCAGGCCTGATCCTATTTGTCTTCTGCGGGCTAACAAACTCAGACTTTCCTAGGCCAGTGCTGCTGAGGGAGAGCACTGACATCCATCTTATTTCATTTCATTTATAATTTAACCAGTCAGTGGGGAACCCCTTGATTGGCCAGGTGGATTTGTGGGCTACAGAACAATTTTTTTTAATGGGTCTAGAGGGAACAGGGAAATCTGTTCTGTTTTTCAGGGCCTAGTACAACTGCCCACTTGCTCCCTCATTCTATAATCTTGTGCACACAATTTGGGGTTTAGCTTGCAAAATTATGCATGCAAATTATAGACTAGTATCTGCTACATGTGCAATTTAATTGATAAATTACGCACTATTTGGCACAATCAGTAATTGGAGTTAATCTTAGCTAGTTGACACTAATTTGCAGTTATACCCATAACCTTGGTTTACTGCTCAGTCAGGGCCACCAGATAAGCTCCCCAGGTCAGGTACCTGGGACCAGGATTCAGAAAACAGACTGGTACATAGGCGCCCGGTATAAGAGGCTTGGACAGGCTAAGCCTCCCCTGCTGTGCTCTGAGAGGTTTAAATTGTTGATTTACCTCCATCCTCACAGCAGGAGCTGCAGTGAAAGCCCTCTAGCCTTGTGTAACCAATTGTAGAAATTGGTTTATGGTTTGTTTACCTTACTGCTGGGAGAGCAGGGGGAGGGTGGGGTTGGCTGGGTTGCCAGGGAGATATTAGGATGACTTCCTGACCTGCACTGAGAACAAATAGCAGCAGAATCGGACAACCAGACAACAAAGGTAGAAAAGATCATTTTATTTTCATTATAGTGTTTGGAATATGTCCACTTTGAGAATCAGGTGCTCAACATTAAAAGTTTATATTTATTTACTTATTTATGGCATTTTATCCCACATTAAACATGAATTAGGGTGTTTTGTGGCTCTACATGAGAATTGTGATGATATGATCCCTTGTTTCATATTGTTGACGGTCTGCATTTTCCGTATGGGTGGTATATTGGTGTATTAGGTTCTGCCCAGTGTAATATTTATGGTACAGTAAGGTTCTGAATGTGTTTTTGCACAAAGTTGTGCATAGTGTTTTGCAGTTGAGCGATTGTGCTTAGAATATGCTTTGAGCAACCACTTTATTCTTTGACATATGATACATATCTAATATCTAAATGTAATAAAAGGTATTAATTGTGACTTTGATTTTTATTTATTTTTTTTTTTCTGTGTGTTATCAGACAATTATGGATTTAAGCTCCACCCCTGGCCCACCCCTAACCCCACCCCCTTTAGCCTCCCTAAACAGTTGGGCCACCGACCGCCTATGGACTGGTACTTCAGATGAGCTGAGTGCAGGCCGGGGCTGGGCAAAATCCCGGTAGGCCAAAGGGCTCTCTCCCCCTGGGATACACAATAGTTTGCTCTCAAAAAATGACCAGCAGTCTTGGTGGGTAACTTCAGCTTTCCTTTTACTGAAAGACAAACTCGGAACCAGTTCATGAAAAACAGTCTAATAGGTAAAGTTCAAGTGAATATAGAGACCATAAGTCAAATTCAAATAATGTTCCATTTATCTCTGGCCTATCTCGAATCAGGGTTGTTTCTGAGCACTGACAGCGTCCTGCCAGAAATGAGAATCCTCCTCTCTTATTCCTGTTGTGCCTGTGGTGTCCTCTCCCTCCAGAGACACTCCTTCCCTTAAAGCTCCCCAAGGCCCACACCAGGGAAACCATGGATCTCATCCACCGGTCACTACAGGTTTTCACCCACTTTGTTCCAGTACTTCTCCATCAGTGCTCAGGGTCTCGGTAGGGACAGGCAACCGAAGGCCTGGATCTACTTTTCACAATCACTTTATCAGTTCTCTGCCCCACCTCTGGAATCTGAGCTCCCCCCATTTCCACCCATCAGGCCAACTTTACCAGCCCCCATTGCCATAATGACCCCCAGAAAATCCTCCCAACTTCTGCCTGCAGCAGAGGCTCTTTACAAGGGGTTCACATATGTGTAACCTTAGCGTGGAAATTCTTTAGCACATAACTGTTAAGGGGGTGTGGACATGGGAGGGGCATTGGCAGGTCAGGGGCGTGTCCAGTACTTATGTGCTCAGGTTGTAGAATTCTGTCAGTTATGGGCAGGATTGACAACAGTTAAGAGTGGGCTTTGCACCAGCCTTTGACAAGGTGCAAATGGTTGCTTCTAAAGTTAAGCGTGCAAATGCAAGTATTCTATAGTGGCTATTATGTGCATAAATGCCATTATAGAAGTCACGCTTAGCACACGTACTTTAGGTGACTTGTACAGAATTAACCCCATGGTGTCCACACTTCCACCACAATCCACTCTTTATTGAGGGGGTTCTTGGAAATAACTCGACAGCACATACTTAAACCTCAATCTACAGGTAAAAATGCTATACCCGAACGCTTTTGCGCTATTGTTCTATAGTCCTATTAGTATCCACTGTTCTTCCTTTGTTCCATTGTTCTGATCCATTGTACTATTCTCTTAACGATACGTAGACTTTGTTTTAAACTCAATGCCTCACAATGTAACTACAATCGAGCTGTAACAAATTGCACTTCCATCAATACAATGTATTGTAAGCCACATTGAGCCCGCAAATAGGTGGGAAAATGTGGGATACAAATGCAATAAAATAAATAAATAAATAAAAAATACTTGTGTGTAACTGAAAGTCCACCTTACTGAGCAAACTTTGAATCAGTTTGTATACAATACCTTGTTTGAATTAAATTTAAGACCGCATTTATAGGTATTGCAAGAAATTTTAGGTAAACAGTTTCCTGCTCTCCTAGAAATATCTCCTCACGGTCTCTGGCTCACTTGCTTAGAGCACATCTCTTTCTTGATTGTTAAAAGGTGCCTCTCTCCCCAGACTACAGCTTAGTTAGCTCCAAATGAGTTCCAGCTTTCAGTTTAGTTATAGTCCTGTACCACTGGCTCCTCACTGGATGCAAGGTGACAGGAATTTGTCATGGGAGGGAAAAAGCCTCCAGTCTCAGTCTCTGCTGCTAGTCCTGGATTTTCCTGGCCAGGTACACACCAGCCACCTTCCAATGTGGAAAGGTTCATCCCTTGTTGCTAATCCTTCAGGGTGGTCTTTGTTTTCCTTTACTCTGACTGTGTTAGTCCTTAGAGGTTCACTGTCTAGAAGCCTGAAGCTCTTTACCCTTGAGATCTTAGCCTATTTGTTGGGAGGCAGAAAAAAGGCAAAAAAAGACCCTTTCCCTCCAGTACTTGGGCCTAAAAGGAGCCTCCTAACTCCTCCCCTGGACCCATCCGGATTGAGAACCTAGCCAGAATAATCCTAGAGCTATCCGCCTAGAACTGAACAACCAACAATTATGCAAGAACCTAAAGGCATTAATATTCAATAAATATTAATCATTTTGGACCCTTCATCTACCGAATCCCTTCCCACTACTGACCCTTCCTCCTCCCCCCTCTCCTTTCCCTCATTCCCTTAACCATGTATTAACTCCGCTCTGTAGACCGCCTCATAGTAACATAGTAAATAACGGCAGATAAAGACCTGTACGGTCCATCCAGTCTGCCCAACAAGATAAACTCATTTACACGGTATGTGATACTTTATTTGTATACCCGAGTTTGATTTGTCCTTGCCTTTCTCAGGGCACAGACCGTAGAAGTCTGCCCAGTACTGTTCTTGTACTAAGTTCTGAAGCTAACGTCGAAGCCCCTTAAAATTTACACTCCAGCCCATCCCTATCTATTCAGTCACAATCGGGGCATAGACAATAGAAGTTTGCCCAGCTCCTGTTTTGTTTCCCAATTACCGGTGTCACCACCCAATCTCCGCTAAGATTCCGCGGAACCATTCCTTCTAAACAGGATTCCTTTGTGTTTATGCCATGCATGTTTGAATTCCATTACCGTTTTCATCTCCACCACCTCCCATTCCACATATTCACCACCCTCTCCGTGAAAAAATACTTCCTGACATTAGTCCTGAGTCTGCCCCCCTTCAACCTCAATTCATGTCCTCTAGTTCTACCGCCTTCCCGTCTCCAAAAAAGGTTCATTTGCGGATTAATACCTTTCAAATATTTGAACATCTGTATCATGTCACCCTTGTTTCTCCTTTCCTCTAAGATATACATGTTCAGGTCAGCAAGTCTCTCCTCGTACGGTTTGCAATGCAAATCCCATACCATTTTTGTAGCTTTTCTTTGCACTGCTTCCAGTCTTTTTACATCTTTAGCAAGATACGGCCTCCAAAACTGAACACAATACTCCAAGTGGGGCCTCACCAACGACTTGTAGAGGGGCTTCAACACCTCCATTTTTCCGCTGGTTATGCCCCTCTCTATGCAGCCTAGCATCCTTCTGGCCTTGGCCGTCGCCTTGTCTCTTCACCTTTAGATCCTCAGACACCAACACCCCAGGGTCTCTCTCCTGAGTCGAGCTTACTAATCTCTCTTCTCCTATTCAGTATCTCTCTTTTGGGTTTCTGCACCCCAAGTGCATCACTCTACACTTCGAACCTCCTGCTGGGATTTGTGCGGTGTACAAGCTCCAGATTAGATTAGATTAGATGCTCATATTCCTATGCTGCTTCCAGGGCAAATCCACCCCTGAAAGGGAAAGGGAAATGGGACTTGATATACCGCTTTTCTGAGGTTTTTGCAACTACATTCAAAGCAGTTTACATATATTCAGGTACTTATTTTGTACCAGGGGCAATGGAGGGTTAAGTGACTTGCCCAGAGTCACAAGGAGCTGCAGTGGGAATTGAACACAGTTCCCTAGGATCAGAGTCCACTGCACTAACCACTAGGCTACTCCTAGAAATGATTTATCTCATACTACAAGGGCTTCAGTTACACATAGGTAATAATAGCATTGGAAGCAAACCTGAACTCTTTCTTTAAGAAATGAAGGACTCCTAAGTGTGTCCTGCAACTGGATACAGTATCACAGGCCTTTTTCTTGGCCCTAATATCCACGCTCCATAGTTTATTTGGCTCTTCTGTTACTACGCAGTGTGATATGGTGCACTTAAGGTGATTTGTTAAGAGGGGTTATTCAGCACATGCAGCCAGCACTCAGCTTCTCTTTTTGTTAATACATCAGATGGAAAGTTTGTAAACATGTAAACCAATCGATGCAGTTGTATAAAAATAAAATAAACTATTGTGTAAGAATTCATTTTTGGAGCTGTGTTTTATTGGCATCATTTTACTGTAAGAGTCAACATAGAGATCTGTTGAATATGCACAGGTTCCAGTTCACGTCACCTGCTCAATAGAAACTCCAACAATATTTCTATTAAGTGCTAGGGATGCACATTTGTTACTGTGCCTAAAAAATCTATTTTACACATTTCAGACTATGAGTTTAATTCATGTTAAGTCAATTTGTGTGTGTTAAAATGTTCTACTGTGTGTCAAAACAGTTTTAATAAAGAATGTCTGAAAGAAACTGAAAAGAAAACGTCTAAACATCAGAGGGGGAAAAAAAAAGGCCACATGAACTGAAAATGAACCAAAAATGTTTGCCTATGCACATCCCTGTACTAGCAAAGGAGATTTCTGTTGGCAGTTGATGATTGAGATCCAATGTTTTCTCTCACACTGTGTGCTTTATTCTGAAGGTGACAGCACATCCTACTTAGCCATGGCCAGCACTATGAATGTACCCGGTACGTAACTTGAGGTGTTACAAAAATTGAACTATACATGTAAAAAATGAACGCAGCATGAATAAAGGATAAATGAACTTGAGAAAAAATATTTAAGTAGGTCAAAGTATATATCTAGAGTACACTTTTGCAATAGGCAAAAGTGTACTCTTACTATAATTCGACATGTCTAGCTCGTTTGATATGGTAAACCATAAAATACTGCTAAACATCCTAGAATATTTCGGGATTGGGGGAAGGGTACTTAGCTGGATCAAGGGATTCCTTACCACAAGAACTTACCAAGTGATATCAAACTCAAATATATCATCACCATGGAAACCAGAATGTGGAGTACCCCAAGGCTCACCACTATCGCCGACCCTCTTTAACTTAATGATGACCCCACTTGCCAAATCCCAATCTAACCAAGGCCTTAACCCCTACATCTACGCAGATGATGTCACGATATACATCCCATTTAAACACGATCTAACAGAAATCACAAACAAAATCGAACTCAGCCTGCAAATCATGAACTCATGGACAGACGCATTTCAATTAAAACTCAATGCAGAAAAAACACATTGTCTCATCATATCATCACAATACAATACGTACAAACCCACCAGTATAAACACCCCAGATTACACTCTTCCTGTCTCAGACAACCTGAAAATTCTCAGAGTCTCCATTGACCGAAACCTTACACTAGAAAGCCAAGCGAAAATTACAACAAAGAAAATGTTCTACTCAATGTGGAAACTCAAACAAGTAAAACCTTTCTTCCCGAGGGAAATATTCCCTTGTACAATCAATGGTGCTAAGTCACCTAGACTACTGCAATGCAATCTATGCCGGATGTAAAGAACAAATTATGAAGAAACTTCAAACTGCCCAAAACACCGCAGTCAGACTCATATTTGGAAAAATGAGATACGAAAGCGCCAAACCCCTAAGTGAAAAACTGCATTGGCTCCCAATTAAAGAACGAATCACGTTCAAAATCTGCACCCTGGTTCACAAAATTATTCACAGCAAAGCCCCGATCTACATGGCAGACCTCATAGACTTACCAACCAGAAACACAAACAGGTCAGCAGGCACATTCCTAAATCTCCACTACCCAAGCTGCAAAGGACTAAAATACAAATCAACATATGCATCCAGCTTCTCCTACATAAGCACACAAATATGGAATGCACTACCAAACATCACGAAAACAATGCATGACCTAACAATCTTTCGGAAATCATTACAGACCAATCTGTTCAAGAAGGCCTTCCACTGTTATGCAACCTAAACATCCGAACCCTGCAACACAACAAAACTTGAACCAGAACAGGACACTTAATTCTCCCTCCTCAACTACCTAATGATACTCTGTTACTCATGAACTTTAACACAATTACCACTCTGTATTTCTGACACCGGAATTGGCGTTCGCCATCACGGTACTATGTAAGCCACATTGAGCCTGCAAATAGGTGGGAAAATGTGGGATACAAATGCAACAAATAAATAAAATAAATAATAAATAAATAAATATCTTTGAATCAAAAAATGTGAAAATAAAGGTAATAATATGAAGGAATACAAAACATATAGGAGGCCTGGGAATAACACCAAAAGAAGAAACAGCAGGTGACCATCTCTAGGAACACGTGACTAAAGTCACAAAAAATGAGATTTTAATGAATTCTATTAGCGCAAATAGGGCCCCGTTTACTAAGCTGCGCTAGAGGCGCGTTAGTGCTTTTAGCGTGCGCTGTGTAGGCGCCCACAATATTCCTATGGGCGCCTAAACAGTTAGCGCATGCTAATTTTGTGCACACGCTAAAAGCGCTAGCACACCTTAGGAAAAAGAGTACATAATTTGTAACACAACAAACCCAATGAAAACATAAAAAAGTTACAGCAGTTCAAACATGTAACTTTTTCGGCCATTCTCAACATTTTGGACCTACTACTTTAGTCGCCTTTTCCTCGAGATGGTCACAATTCTAGATCCTTAGCTAGTTTTATTGCTTAAATGCAACACTTTTTTTTTTGGCCCATTACATCGAATTCTGACTTATTGCCATTATAGCTGTGAATACCTGACTAAACTCCTGGCAACAGTGAAGTGTACAGTCTACAGACGAATTCTTTGCTGCTTTTACCTACTCATTGTCAGCTGGGTTCGTTCTGCTAATCTGTCTGGTTACACATATGCTTCTAATGAGCTGGGGGAGTTCCTGTGCACTTAGCAACTTTATTTATCAACATAACAAATGGGACGTATAACATTTGTCATTATTTGTGGGTGACTGAGGCAATAGGGTTGCAATAAGTTCACTTTGGTGCAGTTAAAAACAGATATTGTCTTTAATGTGAAAGTTATTGTCTCAAGTAGATTTTGTATCACTAGTGCTGAAGGGTTTCACATGCCTGAAATGAAGTCAAAAGTACAAAGGGGACAATTCTAAAAAGGTGACCAAAAGTTAGGCACCAAGATGCAGTGCACTAAGCACTGATTCTATAACAGCATCTGGGCGCCTAGATTCCATTATAGAATACTAGATTCCATTATTGAATATTAAAATACTAGATTCCATTATAGAATATTAGATTCCGTTATTGAATACTAGATTCCATTATAGAATACTAGATTAGTTATCGAATGCTAGAATACTAGATTCTATTATTAAATACTAGAATACTAGATTCCATTATAGAATACTAGAATACTAGATTCCATTATAGAATACTAGATTCTGTTACCGAATGCTAGAATACTAGAATACTAGATTCTGTTATTATATACTAGAATACTAGATTTTGTAGGCAGTAAGGGCTCATGCGCTAATCAGATAGTAAACAGCAATGTAGCTGCGCTGATTCACGTTGCCACGTCTCTGAGAAAAATTCTGAAAAATGATTTAGAGCATGGTATGTGTGTGCACATTCAGAACTTACTGCAGGAAGCCTTGGTGTGTCTCTCGGTAAATCCTTTTAAGTTACAATATGCATGCGCTTGTGCTTACCGCAGCTTAGTAAAAGGATCCCTAAATCTGGCACTTATGTACATAATTGACATTATTCTGTAAGTTATGCAAATAAATATGGGTCCCGCCCATATCATGCCCACGCTCCTCACTTGTGACTGCACCTTTGCATTTGCACACTTGTAACATGATGTCAGTTCAATTGTCAGAATTAAATATGTAGCAGAGTTATCGATTTTATCAATATAAAAATGCAGCTTTTAAAAGATGTATTGAAACTGCATTTCAAGACCTTCTTTCCCCTCCCTTTTTCCTGGGACCCTCTGATAGCAGGGCTAGTCAATTACAAACACTTAACAGACACAAAAGCTGGCTGGGAGGGTCACCAAGACATCTTTAGAGAACAAAAAACTGAAGCAGACAAAAGAAACTCCACCTATCACAGCAGACTGAAACCTGTGCAAAAGCCCTCAAGCTATAGAAAAGCCATTTGCCAGCAGATATCCAGGAAACATGTGACCATGCTTCCTTGCAAACTACAATACCCAAGATCCTCTGCAAGCTTCAATATCCAGGACTCAGGGAACATTATAAAAGGCCTGGAAACAGCCCAGCTCACTCTCTTGGGACCTCTTCCTCTTGGGACCTGCCTCTTTCTTTGGGAACCTGCTGCTTGCCTCCCTGCTGGGAAGACATCCCTGACCAAGCGGCTCATCACTCAGCTCTGTAACAAAGACTCTCCTGTAAGTTAAATTATAACCTTAACTTTTAAACTGGCTACCTTACTTAAGTACAGATTATCTGTAAAGATCTCTTAAAAGAACTATCTCTCGTTTGTAACCTTATTTATATGATTGCATTAATCATATTGTAACTTAATAAACCTTTTTGAAGCTAAAAATATAGTCTCTTTGTGTTCTGAGTATATGGTATCTTTTAAAGTTATACTGATAGCACATGGTCACTTTTAAAATTTAGTGCCATGCTCCGAGTACATACTTTTAAATCTTGCAATACATGCTAGTGAAATTACAGAAATATAGCATTTAATTCCTTTGTATTCTTGCAATTGTAAATCATTCTTACCTTATAGGTAAGTGGTGGAGAAACATTAGTGAGTGCTCTAGCTATCCCCAAGTAAATTATTTCTTGTAACACACTAAGGGGCCCTTTCACTAAATAGTGAAAAGTGCTAATGCTTAATGTGGGGAAAAGATTTACTGCGGTAATTTACTCGTCAGTGCATGCTAATTGCACACTATTTTTTTAAATATATATTTTTTCAGGAGGGAACGTCATGGGCGAGGATTGGGTGTGGAAGCGTAATCCAAGTAGTATGTTCACATTAGCGCACACTAACTGGATAACAAGCCAATTAGTGCCAATAATTGCCTTTTTAACAAGTAATTATTGTACTTAGATTGAATTGGGGATTATGTGTGTAAAATTAGGCACAGGATCCACTACATGTGGCCCGTAAAAGGGGGCACAGAAACGGGAGGGTCATGGGCTGATCGGGGCGGATCGGAGGTATGGATTTGAGTTATTCATGTAATTAGAGAATAATGGTGCTCCGCATGTAATTTTAGGTGCAGGCATTTGCACCATGTTTTCATTGGTGCAAATAGCCTAAATTTATGCATGACCTGTTACCCCTAGATTCCTTAAAAACCTGATGTCATTATTTGAATACAGATACATCAGAGTTCTTCTTGGGGAAGAAGAACTTCATCTCAAGAATTCTTAGGGAAAACACTACAGTTTGCTATCCTCACTCCAAAAGAGCCGCCAACATTCTTGAGTATCGACAAAATAGCCTACTATCTATTTCTTAATAGTGTTTTCACTTTTTCCAATTGCACATCATAAAGACTTAGAGAAACATCACATTACTACTACTACTACTACTACTTGACATTTCTATAGCGCTACTAGGGTTACGCAGCGCTGTACAATTTAACAAGAAAGGGGGGGGCAGTCCCTGCTCAAAGGAGCTTACAATCTAAAGGACGAAATGACAAGCTGGGGTAGTCTAGATTTCTTGAATAGTGGTTAGGTGCTGAAGGCGACATTGAAGAGATGGGCTTTTAGCAGGGATTTGAAGATGGGCAGGGAAGGGGCCTGGCGTATGGGCTCAGGGAGATTATTCCAAGCATGCGGTGAGGCGAGGCAGAAAGGGCAGAGTCTGGAGTTGGCGGTGGTGGAGAAGGGTACTGAAAGGAGGGATTTGCCTTGAGAGCGGAGGTTACGGGTAGGAACATAAGGGGAGATGAGGGTAGAGAGGTAGGGAGGGGCTGCAGATCGAGTGCATTTGTAGGTTAGGAGGAGAAGCTTGAACTGTATGCGGTACCTGATCGGAAGCCAGTGAAGTGATTTGAGGAGAGGGGAGATGTGAGTATATCGGTCCAGGCGGAAGATAAGACGTGCAGCAGAGTTCTGAAGGAACTGAAGGGGGATAGGTGGCAAAGTGGGAGGCCAGTGAGGAGTAGGTTGCAGTAGTCGAGGCGAGAGGTAATGAGAGAGTGGATGAGGGTACGGGTGGTGTGCTCAGAGAGGAAAGGGCGAATTTTGCTAATGTTGTAAAGGAAGAAGCGACAGGTCTTGGCTATCTGCTGGATATGCGCAGAGAAGGAGAGGGAGGAGTCGAGACATTTCCAAGTTTCTTTTCATATGCATCTGATTACATCAGTCAACAGCCATGAATCTGTATATCCTGATGTGATGAGTAGAATGATCCCAACTTGTTCTAGCAGCACGGATTCCTGCTAGAGTCTTGAGTTGTACAACCATCTTCTTATCATTGCTGTTCTGTACTGTGGGTTAACAGTAGTTCCTCTTCATCAGGAGCAGACAGTTATCCATACGGTTTCCGTCTTAGACTGAGGGAGGACAGCATCATACAGCTAATCCCATCTGTCTCCATATAGCAGGTCATTGTAGAGCAAAGAAGCTAATGGGATGAAAAATACACTCCTTCCACTTTTAGGGAGCATACTAGATTTTTTTTCTGAAAGTCAATTAGAAGCAGGGATATCAGAAAAGAAAATACTAATAAATTTCAGGCAAGTGAAATTTTTCATATGTCTATAGTTTCAGTGAAAACACAGATTTTACTGTTTCATGAAATGAGCAACATAACACTCATATCCATGGTGGTCTTGTGGCTGTCGAACATTATTCTAAAGACATTTCCATTAAGGGACTCTGAAAGTGCAAAATCTATTGTGGCCTTGTTCTTGGGTTCATATAATAGTGAACACTCTGCTTTTTACCTGTCCTAAAATGATATCTTACCAGAGTAAATAACAAGTCCACTAATGGAATTTGGGTTCACAGAATACTCCTAAACCAATTCACATTTCTGAATCTGACGTTTTATGTTTTGTTTTTCCAAAGTCTGTCTTTTCAGGGAATTAATATCCAGGGGAAACTATGGGCTGTTTTACTAAGCTGTGTTAGGCGTTAACGGGCACCTAACACAGTTTAAAGGGCTTACTACAGGACATGTTCAGTCATCCTTTGGTAAGTTAGGCTTTAGCACACACAGACTGTGCACAAAATACATTTTAAATTTTTTCCATGGAGGGAGCGTGCCATGTCGGGGCCAGAGAGTAGTAGTTTCTACCCTAATCAGTTAGCACATCTATATTACCGCATGCAGATTAGTGCAGGATTAGCACGTGAGCCCTTCCTGCCTACAAAATGGGTGGTGGTAAGTGCTCACGCAAGAATGTTTGTCAATAGCCACTCACTAATGGCAACATTAGCGCATGGCCATTAATTCAAAAAATAGAAAAATCAGCCATTTTCCAGTTACAGGAAAAACTGGCCTTAGCACATAGGAAAACCCCGCATTTGGGTGAACTTTTCCCGCAGCTTGGTAAAAGAACCCCTATATGTCATCACAGGGGCAAGAATTTCCTTATTTCAAAACCTCAGTGAGGGTTTTTATTTTGACATGACGGTTCTCTCCAACTCAGTTAAACCAGGCTGCAATCTGGAACCATGAACCTTTATTTGCACTACCCAGAAATTCCCTTTTATATTTCTTCCAAGAGGCAGTGGGAATAAAAAGAGTGACAGAATTCATAAAAAACATGGGATAAACACAGAGGATAAATACACTCCACAAAAAAGAACTCTGAAACAGAATCAATCCACCAATCAAAAAGTTTCACATTCCTTTGTTAAGCATTACCGTTTGGATGTTTCTGCTCGAGCAGCTGCTTCCTTCGGGGCCACGGTTCTCGCTGCAGGTATATCACAGTCCCTCCCCTTTTAAGGATTGCTTTTGTATATATCCCAATTGTCTGGACTGATCCTTGGGACATAATAGAAGGAAAAATTAGTTAATTACCTGATAATTTTCTTTCCTTTAGGGTTCTGGACGTGGGAGGGAGTGGGTCAGGCGCGTGCCTAGCACATACACGCTAAGGTACACATGCAACTGACAGCAGTTAGGTGCGAGAATTCACGCCAGCCTTTGACATGGCATAAGTGCTCATGACTAAAGTTAGATGCTAAAATGCAACCTTACTGCTAATATTCTATAACGGCAATTATGCACATAATTGCCAATATGGAATTCACGGTTACTTAGTAACATAGTAGATGATGGCAGATAAAGACTTGCACGGTCCATCCAGTCTGCCCACCAAGATAAGCTCATGGCATATGAAACGATGCAATATAACAAATGCATGCTTTGTGCCCAGCATTTTAGCACCTAAGTTTATGCAATCTTTATACAGACGTATCCCCTAAATACTGAATTTAGTGCTAATGGGGGCCTGTTTGAGGGGAATTTAGAGATCTAAGGCAATTGGGAGGAAAGGGAAGGGGAACACTTGGTGTTAACTACTCTTTTGTGCATCATTGACCACATACCCATTAACATGCATATTGTAGCTGGGTCACCCATCCAGGACCCAGCCAGGCTTGACCCTGCTTAGCTGCCTCTTCCTCCACACGACTGTTGCCTTCTCTCCACAGCAATCTGGCTCCTCTGAGCCTTGGCTCCAGGCCCTGCGAACTCCCAGGACTTCCTCCTCCCTCCTCCCTCCTCCCTCCGTTCCTTTCACAGAAGCACATTCAAAGCCCAATGTTTATAAGTAAGAGCTTTTATTTTCTTGCTTCAAATCAAACAAAACACCCTTCACTCCAGGTTGTTTAGGCCAGCAGCCTAGAGCACAATTCAGGTTCAACACAGTCAAATTCAGGTTCAAAAACAGTCCATATAACTTCAAACTCAGGTTCAAAAACAGTTCATATAACTTCACTTTAGCTCAGATTACGTCACTTAGGGAACAGTACATTATCAGAGGGAAAAACCCAATAGCTTGGTAGGGTGCAGCCCAGACCTTTTTAGTATGAAACAGTTTACACAGTCTTTCTTGCACCTTCTTACAGCATGGTTACACAGCTTTATTCCCACCTGGTTCAGGCTGGGGTTTCAATTGTGCCCAGCTCTCTTTCTCTCCCACAGGTTGCACCTGTTTCCTCTTTAGTAGAGATTTCCCCCCAGTGCCTCAGCCTCTCTCCTCCGGTCTTCCACCTGTCTCTCCAAGGTACAGCTAGCCACCCTCTTACAGCAGCTTTTTGGGTTTGAGCCAGGGCTCCAATCTCCATCTGTTCCTCCTCTAGCCCTTCAGTAATCTCCATTTTATCCAACTTCCCCCGCCCCCAATCTCTCCAGATGGCCCTCATCACCTTCCTCAGAGCCCATTTCCCAATCTTCTATCTCCTCCCCTAACTCTTGCACAGCCGGGTGGGAAAGAGAAAGAGTCTGGGACTGGTAGTTCCTCCCCTTCTTCCTTAACCCAGCCAACCTCTCTGCCTCCGGTAGCCCAGCTTTCTGAATGTGGGTGTTGTGCACATGAAATCTGCCCCGTTGGGATTCCCCGGCTCCCTGTACCCCCTTTCTTCGTGCCTTCCCGGATCCCCTTTCACCTGCACTCTCACAATATGAACAGACCGTGAAATCTTAGCGGAGATTGGGTGGCCACACTGGCAATTGGGAAGCAAAACGGGAGCTGGGCAAACTTCTACGGTCTATGCCCTGATTGTGACTGAGTAGATAGGGATGGGCTGGACTGTAAATTTTAAGGGGCTTCGATGTTAGCTCCAGAACTTAGTACAAGAACAGTGCTGGGTAGACTTCTATGGTCTGTGCCCTGAGAAAGACAAGGACAAATCAAACTCGGGTATACAAATAAAGTATCACATACCATGTTAATGAGTTTATCTTGTTGGGCAGACTGGATAGACCGTACAGGTCTTTATCTGCCGTCATTTACTATGTTACTACGTATGTTAGCTTTCCATGAACCGAGGATTTAGTGAGGGCTACCATTAAGGTGTGTTATTTTACTGTTAACCCCATCGAGTTTTACACTGGGCATTGGAATGACATTCTTGCTTATTAGTAACTAGGTCTGATGGCATAAAATGGGGCCTGTGTTAAAACAGCATGTCTTTTCATGGTAGTCCACACCGATAACTCCTGCCCTTAGTGATGTGGAAATCAAGTTTGCTATTCACAAATTTTTAGCTGAACCCTTTCCCCTGAATTTTTTTTTAATGTATTTTATTTGTAAATTGCCGAGCCTGAGAAATACCCTTTTTCTTAAACTCTAATTTCTATTGCTACAGTTGTTTGAAGGATCCATTCCAAAAAAATAAAACCCATTCCAAGCAGTTTTGAGATGTGTTTTCATGTTAATATGAAGGACTGTGCAGAGTATAAATTTATGGTCACCTGTTGATCTAGATTTCTGTGAAGTCCTCCTATGTAAATAAATCTGACCTTTGTGAAGTCACAGCACAGAGAGTGGGTTTGACTCTGTCAAAGCATTTCAGATTGCCAGTGAAACAGTCATTTTTTTAACCAGACTGTGAGAGGATAGTGAAAGCCAACCCACAGAGAGGCCTGCTCAGTCTTACTCAATGTGTTAGTCACCTCACTGGCTTATTACACCATCTGTGTGACCACTGAGTGCAATACAATGAACCTTTAAATTCATGTTCTGGACTTATATACCTAAGCAGGTGTAACCCTGGATTTGTGTGTCACCTAGGCAGTTGCCTAGAGTGTACCCGGAAACTACATCAACAAGATGTATTGATTTCGGGACTAGGAATGGGACTAGCTTATATCAGGAGGCTGAATAAGCAGTTCTCTCAGACTTTTATCTACTCCAATCACTCAATAACTCAACAAACTCTACAGCTGTTGTTCTGAGCCAACTTACACTAGTCGTAAATAAGTGTGGCAGAGGCAACAGGCACAATGGCAAAAACAACAGTAGCAATCAACATAACAGGGGCGTAGCCAGACAACAGATTTTGGGTGGGCCTAGGCAAGAAGTGGGTGGGCACCAAGTGTTCTCCCCCCCCCCCCCCCCCCCAACCACCACCCCAAAAATATCTCAGCTGGTGAGAAAACGCTTCTTTCCATCTTGGCAGTCTGCAGCAGGCATGCACTGAAAACTGAGCATGCGCAAGTGCCGTTATTGTGGAGAGTAGCGTTTTAGTTACCATTAGGGGGAAATCTTGAGCTGGCCGAGCTTGTGATCCCCACCAGCTACCGCTAAACGTGTGCTACTGTTAGGCGGGCCTGAGCCCTAAGTGGGTGGTCCCCGGCCCACCCAAGCTCACCTGTGGCTACGCCACTGCAACATAATATACCGTATTTTTCGGACTATAAGACGCACTTTTTCCCCCCAAAATTTGGGAGGAAAATGGGGGGTGCGTCTTATAGTCTGAAAGTAGATTTGGCTGGCTGGCTGGCCGCCCGCCCTCCGAGTTCGGGATCGTCCTCCCCCCGGCCCTGTCACCACTTCTCCCTACTCACATCACGGGATCTTCCCTGGTGGTCTAGTGACGTCGGGGCAGGAAAGAGCCCCCTCTTTCCTGCCCAGCGCACTGCTCTCCATCCTCCTGTATGCAGCCTGACGGTCTCGGCGAGATTCAAAATGGCCGCCAAGAATTGAAGTCTCGGCGGCCATTTTGAATCTCGCCAAGACCGTCAGGCTGCATACAGGAGGATGGAGAGCAGCGCGCTGGACAGGAAAGAGGGGGCTCTTTCCTGCCCCGACGTCACTAGACCACCAGGGAAGATCGCGTGACATGAGTAGGGAGAAGTGGTGACAGGGCCTGGGGGAGGGCGATCCCGAACTCGGAGGGAGGGATTCGGACAAGACGCACCGGAGCACCTAGGTTTTAGAGGAGGGAAAAAGGAAAATTTTTTTTTTCCTATTTCCCTCCTCTAAAACCTAGGTGCGTCTTATGGTCCGGTGCGTCTTATAGTCCGAAAAATACGGTAATCATATATATCCAAAGTTATTAGCTCCCCCTTCACTCTGACAAAGACTTTTCACCAGAACTCCTGGTTCTATTACTTTGCAGTAGAGTTCATTGAAGGTCCACTTACAGTTCAGATGCCGACTGCCATGAATGAGGCTCAGGGACCCTGAGGCTCAGGCGCAGGTTCTTTGTGCTTGGGATCTGATGCTTGCTTTCTTTAATTCTCAGGAACCCTGTATATGCTATAGATGATGTATTGTCCTCAGCCCTGTGATGTTTCTGGAACATTAGTAGCTTGGGGGGGGGGGGGGGGAGCAGGGGCGTAGCCAGGCAACAGATTTTGGGTGGGCCTAGGCAAGAAGTGGGTAGGCACCAAGTGTTCTCCCTCCTCCCCCTGCCACCACCACCAAAAAAATACCTCAGCTGGCGGGAAGATGCTTCTTTCCACCTTGGCAGTCTGCAGCAAGCATGCGCTGAAAACTGAGCATGTGCAGGTGCCAGTATCGTGGAGAGTAGCATTTTCATTACCATCAGGGGGAAGTCTTCAGCTGGTAGAGCTTGGGATCCCCAGCAGCTACCACTAAATGTGTGCTACTGTTGGGTGGGCTTGAGCCCTAAGTGGGTGGGCCTTGGCCCACCTGTGGCTACGCCACAGGGGGGGGAGACCCAGATCGCCTTGTCTTGCTGAAATTGATGTACGGCTAGGCCAGTCTAGCCTTCTCCTTAGTAACACAAGAGGGTGGTGAGGGCTCCCTCTTCCCTCTGCCATTCACTACGGCAGGTGCTTCAGTGGTTTTTTGGTCACTTAGATACTACTACTACTACTACTACTACTATTTTGCATTTCTATAGCGCTACAAGGCATACGCAGCGCTGCACAAACATAGAAGAAAGACAGTCCCTGCTCAAAGAGCTTACAATCTAATAGATACTCCTGAATCCTCCTTTGACTTCTCTATACTGGCTTGGGTAGCACTGTGCTTAATCTTTATAATGTCTGGGCTATAAGGCTTTGACATTTATTTATTACACAATTTATAGGCCACTATATCCTATGTTTTAAGTGGTTTACAAATATAACATCCATAGAATCATATAAAAACAAACAAACAATATCACCATACTAAGAATAATTATTTCATGAAGGCTCACCCGTTGTGACTAGCGTCAGGAGCCAGGGAGGAACAGAAGAAAAAAAAAAACAAAGACAGAGTTTCAATGGTGAATCAGCATTTTATAGCCAGGGAATTCCTTCTACAACTTAGGCCCAGATGCATCAACCAAACGTTAAAAAATCAAAAACGTAAAAGTCCTTAACGAATTTTAAAAAACGAACAATGCACAAAAAAAACAAGTTGCACATGTTTGGTGCGGTATTTGAAAGTACAATGCATCAAACTGGTGGAATCCACGTCGGTAATCGGCCCCTAAAGCATGCGCAGAGCAGCCAAGCCTTATGCTGTCTGCTCTGCGCATGCCACAAACGTCAAAAAACAAAACAAAAAAAACCACCCAAAACACAAACAAGTGGATTGGGAGGGGGCAAAGGTGCTCGACAGGAGCGTCCTGTATGTACGGCCTTGGCCCCCCGCCCGTATTCGCCGCTGCTCCCCATTTCCTCCCCCAGCAGTAAATTAAAAAAACAAAACAAAAATCAAAGCTTTAGGAGCCCCGGCCCCCCTCCCTTCCTGTCTCTCAACTCTTTCTCCACACAGCCCCGCCTCCCGCCATCCTCCGCCCCCATGCCCCACCCCCCCTGAGGTCGTCGCTGCCGAACCCTCCCTCCATGGGGCCCCCCTCCGCATTACCAGGCCCGTGCAGCGCCTCTCACCTCTGTATGAAGGCGCTGCACAGGCAAGAAGACCATCAGGACATATCTCTCCTTCATCTTCCCTTCCCTGACCTGGGCCCGCCCCGTCTGTGAAGGTATAATTGTGTGCCAGAGCTACCATCACTAGGTAGGCTGCAATGAGGTGGGAGGAGGGGGGAGACTGAAAGTTCACCTCAAATGGCTAATATACTTGCACTGGCCCTGACTAATAATTTTGCTTATGCATATCTAAAAAGAGGAAATCAACTTTAATGTTTTCTAATTACTTAAAACATGTAGAGTTGCTTTTCTTAAAACAATTAACTAACACTTCTGAAATCCCAATATTATTTGCGTTATACTTGCTAAGGTACACTTGGTTTGGATCACACAAATTTGAACTCAGTTTATAAAATGTAACACATAATTTTTGCTCATATAACCTGTCAAAAATTAGAGGAAATATTGCAGCTGCTCCTGCTTTACAGTACAGGAGATCGCTGTGAAATATGCAAGGGCCTTAGAGAGAACTAGAGAAAGTCTTCATGAAACCTTAAATCTTCCTTACATGTTCACTTCTAAGTTCAGTCATTAGTATTAGGCGTTCTGTAAACTTTCATGAGCTATTTGATGCACGTGATCCTGGAGTCTTTTTTTTTTTAAGTATCAAATGTCTGATTACCAGACTGTGAAATACGGTGTCCCAAATGGGCCTATGTTGTTCTGTATGTTATTCAACATCTATCTGCAGCCGTTAAGGTGCACTGATAAGACAGTGAGATCTGACTGTTTATCTCACACAATGTGTGCAGTGCTATCTCAGCTTGGGACCTAATCGTGATGCTGTGCTAGTCAGACCATCTAACTGCTTGACCGCTATGAAATACTGGCTGACTAGAAATAAACTAATGCATAAGGTCAACAAACTGAAGTGCACTGAGTCAAAAAAGCAAGAATTTCATTTCCAACACCCAGTGTAAAACATGATGGATCTGCCCTTCCAAGGATGGCCAAACTGAAAGATCTCGGTGTTGTTCTTGATACAGAACTCACAAGTCATGCTCTGATACACACTATCACAACTTGAATTTTTTTTTCAACTACACCATTTACTTAATTTATGCAGACAAAAAGAGGGAAGAGGCTAAAGAATCAAAGAGGAAACTGAAAAGTTTGCACCATACAAGAAGTCCAGATTTAAAAATTCAACAAGTTTATTGATAAAATAATAATCCAATATGACCACTTTTGCCAAAGCAGGCTGCATCAGGCATCTGTTATACAAACAAATTCAATATAATCCGATAACAACCATACAAAGGAAGTCTACAAACATTTCCGCAATTATATTAGATATAAAATCATTATATAATAATAAATAAACAAATATTTCACATACCATGTGTGGGAAAGTGCGGGGTACAAATGTAATAAATAAATAAATACCATATTCTGTTGGAAATTGTCTGACTTACATAAAAACTCATGGTGTTTCTAATAATTGATGCATTTATAACAGAATCAATAATGGTAAATATTAAATGCAGGCAATATACCCACCATAAATGAACATCTATGTCCAGACGAATTAAAACCTTGGCATGACTAAAAATACTGGCACTGCAATATGGTTAAAACAAACAAAAAACACATCCCTGGTTTTTTTCCCATTGTGGAACATCATATGTAGGGTTCCTTTTACCAAGCGGTGATAGGGTACCATGCAGGTAGTGCGCAGTAAAACAGCACTACCTGCTGGTCGCCCAGCAATAGTTCTGAGTTCACAATCTTCTGTTTCCCACGCTAGAAAACAATTTTTATTTTCTAGCGCAAGGGGTGGGGAGTAGGCATTCCCAGTGGCAATTGGGCAGCACAGGCACATTGCCGCTTGCTGCCCAATTATCGCCGGATTAGCACGTGAGCCTTTACTGCCTTCTAAATAGGTGGCGGTAAGAGCTCAGGCAGTAAGGACTAGATTCTAAATATCAGGCCTAAAAATCGGTGCCAAAATGAAATACGCCTAAGCGTATTCTATAAATTACGCCTTAGTTTAGTGCAGCTACATTGCCATGTGCTAATTGATTAGCATGTGATTAGCACGTGAGCCAGAAGTGGAGCCAGGTTGACAGCCCAGGGGGAGTGAGAGCGGACCTTCTCCAGTGCCGGTGCACATTTTCAATGAAACACGACAAGAAAAAATAGGTGCTGGCAGAACTCCGTTTGGGGGAGCAGCTGCTCCCCTGGCGCCCCACCTAGCTACACCACTGTCGTGAGCTCTTAATCACCTACAAAATAGGTGGCAATAAGGGCTCACGTGTTAATATTTTTTTAATGGCCACTCACTAATGGCAACATTAGTGTGTGTAACCAGTATTTATGGCAATTAGCTTAAATATATCTTGCTAGGAGCCTTACATACACAACACTTCCAAGTTATATGGATCCTAGATGTGATTATGCTCCCTTCAATCATCCATACAAATTCTAAACAATCGCAAATACATTATATATTTCTTTTCAATTTTTTCGCCTCAGCGGTGCTCATGACCAACTCTCATTGTATGTTGGAAATGTATATTAGCCCCAAGTTCTTCATTGGCTTTTAAATGCAATCAATTTCATTATCCTGCTTATAATCGAACGAGAAAAATGCCCAAGTTCCGACCTAAATCGGGAGATGGACGTTTATCTCACAAAAACAAATAACGCGGTATAATCGAAAGCCGAACTTGGACGTTTTCAACTGCACTCCATCGCGGAAGCGTACAAAGTTGACGGGGGTGTGTCGGAGGCGTGGTGAAGGCGGGACTGGGGCATGGTTATCACCCGAACAGAGATGGGCGCCTTTCGCCGATAATGGAAAAAAAAGTATGCGTTTGTAGCTAGAATTTAGGGCACTTTTCCTGGATCCTGTTTTTTCACGAATAAGGCCCCAAAAAGTGCCCTAAATGACCAGATTCCCACCAGAGGGAATCGGGGATGACCTCCCCTGACTCCCCCAGTGGTCACTAACCCCCTCCCACCACAAAAAATGATGTTTCACAACTTTTTATTTTCACCCTCAAATGTCATACCCACCTCCGTGGCAGCAGTATGCAGGTCCCTGGAGCAGTTGTTAGGGGGTGCACTGGACTTCAGGCAGGTGGACCCAGGCCCATTCCCCCCCCCCACCTGTTACAATTGTGCTGCTTAATGCTTAGTCATCCAACCCCCCCAAACCCACTGTACCCACATGTAGGTGCCCCCCTTCACCCCTTAGGGCTATAGTAATGGTGTAGACTTGTGGGCAGTGGGTTTTGAGGGGGATTTGGGGGGGCTCAACACACAAGGGAAGGGTGCTATGCACCTGGGAGCTCTTTTACCTTTTTTTTTTGTTTCTGTAAAAGTGCCCCCTAGGGTGCCCAGTTGGTGTCCTGGCATGTGAGGGGGACCAGTGCACTACGAATCCTGGCCCCTCCCACGAACAAATGCCTTGGATTTATTCGTTTTTGAGCCGGGTGCTTTCATTTTCCATTATCGCTGAAAAGCAAAAACGCCCAGCTCACAAATTGTCAAATAAAACATGGACGTCTATTTTTTTCGAAAATACGGTTCGGTCCGCCCCTTCACTGACCCGTTCTTGGAGATAAACGCCCATGGAGATAGACGTTTTCGTTCGATTATGCCCCTCCACGTATTGTAAGCCACATTGAGCCTGCAAAGAGGTAGGAAAATGTGGGATACAAATGCAATAAATAAATATATTTTATATTTTCACGATTTAAGTACTTATCTTAGTAAATAATCGGACTGGGGGTTCAAAGTTGTCCAACATGCATGTTTCACCAGCTAGGCCGTGTCAAGGACTTCCCCTGCAAAATTAAGCATAAACCGTCTCAATTCATCATGTACGAGTCGTATCTTAGTTTCCCATACAAAATGACAACCCCTTTATACTCTACATTCAGCATTGATCTCATATTTACCATTTGCCGTTTTCAGTGCCAGCTTTGCAATGTTTATTCACGGGATTTCCCCTGCAAAGATGGTGGCGGCGTTGTATTGAATCTATTTAAACCATTCCTATCATGACGTCTCTTCCCCCTCTTGGTTCTCATTTGATGGAACCTAACCTCATCTACATTAATGAAGCCCATTCCAATTCGGCATTTAAGCCCATCGGAACAACAGTTCTTAAAGTATAAATGTACCACTGCTCTCTGTAATTCAACAATTTATGTATCGATCTCCCCTCCCTGCCCAGTTGTACATGTTCCAAAATCCTCCGCTGCATGTCTTCTGTCGAATGATTTTTCTCTACCCAGTGTTCCACTAGGGGAGCCTGAATGTTCTTGGTGGTAATTCTGGACTTATGTTCGTTAAGGCACACCTTTATTCAGTGGCATAGCTAGGGTAGTTGACACCCGGGGCCGGTCATTTTTTAACACCCCCCCCCCCCCCGAAATCCAGTACTAGGCATACCGAGAATACAAAACACTCAGGACCTATAGAGCAATTCTACCACACCATAAGCAGTAATTTGTACGAGTCACACAAGGAAAAGGAAAGCATCTTAAACACTACAGTGAGCACTAGAACATCAATTCACCTATTGTAAAACAAAAACAGACAGATTAGTACAGATCGTCGATCCTGCACAGTCAATGCCAACTGAAAGCCATGTCTTTTTCACAAATACAGATACACCCTAATCCACTATAGAATAAGTAATCATAAACTTTCTATTTAGACAAAAATTAAACTGAACCCCCGATGCCAGACTCTGCATACAATGCAACACCACAGAAACAGAAAATGTCCTCTAGTACTGTGCAAAATATAAAGACAGCAGATGTAAATTTGAAAAAAACTAACAAATACCAATCACCACTTTCCAAATTAACAAATAGAAATAAAACAAATAATATCATTTTATTGGACTAATACATTTAGCTTTCAGAGGCCAAAACCTCCTTCCTCAGGTCAATTCAGTATAGTACTGTTACAGTGTCCTATCCTGACCTGAGGAAGGGGGTTTTGTTCTCTGAAAGTAAAATGTATTAAAATTAGTCCAATAAAAAGATTACCTTATTTACATGTTCTATTATAAACATTTATTAACACAGCTACAATACTACTTTATCCTAAAGCAAAAAAATAAAAATATATATTTACAGTTTGTTGTCTCTGGTTTCTGCTTTCCTCATCTTTTCACTGTCTTCCTTCTATCCAGCATCTGTCTTCGCTCTCTCTCTGCCATCCAGTGTCTGCCCTCTCTCTCTGCCCCTTCCATCCAGTGTCTGCCCTCTCTCCCTTACATCCACTTCTGCCCCTTCCATGCACCATCTGCCCCAGTCTGCCATCTCTCTCTCTCCCTTCCATCAACATCTGCCCTCTATCTCTGCCCCTTCCATCCACCATTTGCCGCAGTCTGCCCTCTTTCTCTCTCCCCTTCCACCCACCATCTGCCCTTTCTCTCTGCCCCTTCAATCCGTCTGCCCTCCCTCTACCATCCATCCAGGGTCTGCCCTCCCTCACGCTCCCTCCTTCTATCCCCTCTCTCTCTGCCCCCTCTTTTCAGCCCCCAGTTCCAGCCCCCTTATTCCACCTGCCCCTAGTTCCAGCCCCAGCCCACATCTCCCACCTGCCCCCTTTTCAGCCCCACTATCCCACCAGTCCCCAGCCCTTTTCTCCCATCAGTCCCGAGCTTCAGCCCCCAGCCACTTCTCCCTGTCCTCTTTTCAGCCCCTAGTTTCAACCCCAGCCCTTTTCTCTCACCAGTCCCGAGCTTCAGCCCCAGCCAGTTCTCCCTGTCCCCTTTAAAGCCCCTAGTCCCCACAGTTTCAGCCCCATTCATCCACCACATGCCTTGCATCCCCCCTTTTCAGCCCCAGACCCATTCTCCCACCTGCCCCAGGCATGGACCCATTTTCCCTCCTGCCCTCTTGTCAGACCCCAGTTCCAGCTTCAGACCCCTTCTCCCCTCTGAGCACCCCCACCCTCCCCAATCCCCTTCTCCCCTCTCTGAGCACCCATCTGAGCTCCCCCACCCTCCCTAATCCCCTTTAAGCACCCCTCTGAGCTCCCCCACCCCTCCCCAATCCCCTTCTCCCCTCCTTGATGCTCTCCCACCCTCCCTAATCCCCTTTAAGCACCCCTCTGAGGCTCACCCACCCTTCCCCAATCCCCTTTTCCCCTCTCTGAGCTCCCCCACCCTCCCTAATCCCCTTTAAGCACCCCTCTGAACTCCCCCACCCCTCCCCAATCCCCTTCTCCCCTCTGAGTCCCCCCCCCTACCCGACAGCTGAGATCCGTTCTCCTGCTGCTCCTACCCTGTCATGCCTTTAAAAAGTTTTTTCGAAACGCCGGAGAGTAGCAGGCAGCGCGCCTCGCGTCTGCCCTGCTAGTAAAGAAGATCTCGTCAACGTCATCGTCCTTCCCACACCGAGTCCCGCCCACCCTCGCGGTAATAGGAAGTTGCCTCAGAGGGGGACGGGACTCAATGTGGGAAGGGCGACGACATCAGCGAGATCTTCTTTACTAGCAGGACAGACACGAGGCGTGCTGCCTGCCACTCTCGGGCGCTTCGAAAAAAAATGTTAAAGGCGGAGCAGCGGGAGCGGAGCACCCCCCCCCCCCCACCCGATGACACCCGGGGCGGACCGCCCCCACCGCCCCGCCCTTGCTACGCCACTGCCTTTATTGGTCTACTACTCCTCCCAACATATATCAAATTGCATGGGCACTGTATAGTATATATGACATTTCTTGTGTCACAATTCGTGAAATCTTTAGCTGTAATAACTTTCCCCATGCCTGGGGCTGTCCACTGTGTTCCAATTATGGTGAACCTGCACCATTGGCATTTACCACATCCCTGATGATCCCCTTTCATTGACCCCCAGGAGATCCTCCCACCTCCTGCTTGGTAGCAGAGGCATTCTCTTGGGGGGGGGCTCACATAAAGAAAAAGTGATAAACTGCACAAACCACATAATCAAAAGGCATTGTTGAAACACAAAAACAGTACCACACAAGAAAAAACTGGTTCTCTTCCCCTCTTAAAGAAAACATTTGTCAGGCCTGTAGCTTGTTAGCTTGGCTATCTAGCAAGCCTTGGTGTTTGATCAGCTAGACTACTGCAATATCCTGTATATGGGCTTGCAATCAAAACAGATGTAATGCTCACAGCTTGTTCAAAACAGTGACACTGATCTTGGCAGGTGTGGGTATCTCTAAACATCTTACATGGGTGCTGAAATTATTAGACTGGATTATCTGTAGGAAAACATTCAAGGGTCAATATGCAGCGACACTTATCTGGGCAGAAGCTGTGCCTACCTGAACAGGTGCTGTTCATTGGGGCCAGTCTATGATTTTCAGCAGCATTATCCGGAAAAAGCCACTGAACATTTGCCTGTTGTTGACAATAACTGGAGGTGCGATGACTGTAAAGTGCTAGTCAATCCACTGTTGGCTAGGTTGCATGTTTCTGAACGCTAATATTATAAAGTTCAATATTAGTGTATAATTTAGTCTCTTAATATATATTTAATGTGTGAACTTATAAGAGACTTTTATAGCTTTATATCCATATATTAGTATTATTTATACTATCCAGATTGGGTCAGATTCTAGAAATGGCACCAAAAATTCAGCGCCTATAAAATTTGGTGCTCAACACTATTCTATAAAGGGCATCTAAGACCCAATATTCAAAATGATTTAATTGGGCAAGAAAGGCTCCTGCCCAGTTAAATCACTCTATGCAGACTGGCTGCTGGTATTCAGGACCACTTAACCATGCAGTACCACTGAATATCAGCTCTGACTGCCATAGCACTAATTTGGGTCTAATTTGGCTGGTGGCAGTGAGTGGTCACTGGTTGAATATTGATCAGTAAGTTTGTACCTGCCCTGCTGGTTTGACATCACTGGTTTGAGCACTTTTTTGCAACAATAGCACGTATACTTACATATATACAAAAAAAGAGATAGCCCTATGAAAGATGTGCTATGCCAACAGGCAAGAAATGATGATATTGCCTTGAAAGTGGTGGTGGTTTCTGAGGGCTCTCTTTCAATTAATTAACAACGTTTTAGTAAAGGGTGGACATTGAACAGCTTTTTTACATATTAATAGCATGCTATGATAAGTCCTCTGATACGATGTTATTTGTTTGCAGTATACACTATTGAATCTTTGGCTGTGTAATTTTGGGTTTGACATCACTGAGCATGGTGCTAGTACACAGCGCTCTTGAAAGCAGTGCACAAAGGCAGTAGGCTATAGCAGGACACTATCAAAGCAAAACTGATTCCCCAGCTAACTTGAAACAGAAAAATGCCAGGGATCCCCTGTCTCCCAGGATCCAACCCCTAAATAGGAATTGAGCTCAGGCAGGCCTCTTCCTGCTTTTATACTACTTACTGTCCCCACCTTTTGAGGTGGTGCCACCTGTCTGATCCTTGGCTGATTGGTTCTTGTAGAAGGCTTCCACTGATTGGTTCCATACACACATGTATATACACGCTGTCATTTAAAGTCTTCTCTGACTTCAGATAGTCTCTCATAAGAGCTCTGAGTGTGTATTCTCTGTTGATCCTTAATGATTGACTTTGGGTAGTCTATTGTAGAGATGTCAAGTTACCCAGTTCGGAAATTTTGGGACAGTCCTGATTTTCCACTTACATCCCGAAGCAGTGTGGGATTTGTAGTGCTTGATCTTGTTCATTGAAACCAGTGCTACAAGTCCCATAATGCACCAGTATCAGGTGGTCAGACATCCAGGACTGTCCCAAAGTATCCAGCCTGGAACTGGATGACTTGGCAACTTTGCTATTGCTGATGAACCAACTCTACCTGGCCTGACCTCTGCCTTTTCTTGGACTCCACTTCTGTCTTTTGGATTCATTCTCCTTCTGGTACCTCTCTGTCATGACTGTGGTCATGACCCTCTTTGACTCACCTTATTTCCCGATGGTCAGCTTCTGATCTGGCTCCTGTCTGTTCTTTCACCTTGCATTGTTGTTTCTTTCCTGTAGTGTTTCCACTTCCTGTGTGTTTCAAGCCTCACTTTGGTGTTCACTGTGTTTCCTGCCTCTGTCCTGTAGTTGTGACATCATTAGTGAGGGCCTTTATAAGGAAGTGGTGGACTTTCATTCAGGGCCTTTGCAAAGCCAAAGGTCTCCAGATTAGTCCGTGTGCAGTGAAGCACTTCTGCCTTGTTCATAGTCTGTGTGCCCGTGGGCACTTCTGTCTTGATTTCTTGTTTAGGGTGCCTGTGTGCACTTCTGCTTCTGTTCATCTGTTTGTTTGTGTGCTAGGGTCAGCCTTCAGCCTTAGTTCTGTTGTTTGTCTGTATGGATCAGCTTTGTGTTCTGCCTAGTCTGCCTTGCTTGCTCTAGTCCCCTCTACCTTCAGCTTCAGCTCCAGTCCTGTTGTTCCAGTCTTGTCTGTTCCAGCATTGCCTGCCTGCCTGCAGCTTCAGCTCCAGTCCTGTCTGTTCCAGCATTGCCTGCCTACAGCTTCAGCTCCATTCTTGCTTGTTAGTTCAGTCCTGGTTGGGGGTTTTGCCTCCTGCTGCCGCTCGACGACAGTAGGCCAAGGGCTCACATTGTTCCAGAGTTCGTGATTTTTTGTTTAGAGCCTGAGACCGTGACACTCTCCTGCCTCCTTATCTACCTGATGTCCAGTGTCCACTCCCTCCTCTTCAGGACCCTCGTGTTTCAAGTTCCAGCAGATTCTGAGGGTTCAACCTGAAGAGAAAAAGGAGCTATTATAGGTGAAGGTGCACATCACTGGTCTTTGGGTTTTCCCTTGAGTGGGCCTGGCCACAACCCTCCTCCGAGAAGGCTAAATGTTGACATCATGACTTCATTGCAGCTGCTTAGCTGAGGCAGGAGAGGGATGAACAGCTATGCTGGAAAGCAGCTAGAGGGTCTGACTTGCTCCCTATCACAGTGAGGAAAATGGAGAATGACTACCTGAACATGGGGTTCGCAGATTTGCCTCAAATTCTGAGTTTAAATAGTACAAACTCATCTCAGTCTTAGGCTGTCTGCATTTGTCATTACTGCCCAGTGAAAGGGGGTGGGGGGGGGAGGGTTAGACAGAGGAGATGAGACCCATCTCTGACCTGATGAAGAAACGATAACTCTTGAAAGTTCATCAAAGATATATTTTAGTCCAATAAAAAGGTGTCACTTCCAAATGTCTTCTTGACTCTTATTTCCACATATCCAAGTGGACTATCATGGCAAACACAATTCAATGCTCATATTTTTAATTCACATATAAGCATATATGATCAGTAGCTTTTATTACATCATTTAAAACATCTCATTCTTCCCAGCCCTTGACTCAGCATCTCTTCCCATGTCCCAACCCAGCGGTAGAGTCCTCGCCAAACATCCTCTCCTTTCATTTCACATTTCACTCCTTCTCCCTCCTTTGGAGAAACTCCTTCCTGCCGCATTCCTTTCTTGCTCTGCAGCTGCAGTTTGGCATTGGCCCTTCTGTGCTTGCAGCAGTGCGGGGGGGGGGGGGGGGGGAGGAGCCTACAGGAACATCCAACTGGGAGATGCTGTGAGTCCCTTGCAGCGTCCATTTATCTCAGCCTCATGGACAGTGTAAACTTTTGATCACACAAAGCTTAGCTCCTTAGGTAATGGCCTATACATAAATTCTGGTTTAAGTTAAATCATTACAAATATAAAATGTATTTTGAAATTGGGGCTGAGCAATTCATGAGTAGCTGCTAAACAAACCCTAATATCAGGAGCCTGAATAACTGTATTAGATGTTTTTTTTTTTTTAGACTTAAAGACTTAGCTATTTTATTCTATCTAATTCATGACCTTCCAAAAACTGTTATTTCTGATTTTTCAGTTCATGAAACAATGAGATTGCACAGCACTGCTCTCATTCAATCATTTGCATTTCCAAGTCCAGTCTAAAAAAGGGAGATACACCTATTAAACCCTACCAGGAAGTAGAATCAACTACAATTTTACAGTAAACGTATGCTAATGAATACCACTGTGATTTAAGTAGTTAAAGGGGTGTGAGCATTCCTTCCTGCTTTGCAATGCACTGCACTGATGGTTTTCAGTAACCCGCACCTGCAGACTGTTTACGGTCTTCCCTCCACCCAGCAAGACACACTTATTGACTTCTGGCCAGTAAAAGTTCAAACCATTGCTCTCAGGATGCAAGTTGTAGGTCAGCTGCTGTCCCACACACATTGTTCAATGTTTCTGGTGGATTTTTGTGCTCATGTGCAGTGTGGAATCTGGTCACTCACTCTTGTCGATGGCACATTAAATCCTCTGGCTGTCCCTAGATGCTGAGTCAGTCAGCTGCCCCCCTCCAGCCAAGGGAGGGGGGATGCTCTCTCTAATCTGCTTTGATGTCTCCCCCCCCCCCCTTTTCAGGTTCTTGCCATTGAACATGCTGCAGCAATCTTGTGCTTTCAGTCGCATAGGGCAAGTGGGTTACTGGAAGTTCACTCCTAGGGGAGGATCTGTGTGATGACTGGAGAACACTCAAAGCAGGAATGTGGGCAGTGGACTGCTGTGCAGTTTAAAGGGAACATTTGGTGAGCAGCAGATGATCCCCCCCCCCCACACACATTTCAAAATCACAAATTGCAGTAGGCCTGGAATGAAGGCCCCCCCCCCCCCCTCAATGTTGTGAGGACTAGCATATACACATGTATATCCTAACATTCATAGTAACCTAGTAAGACCTGCAGGGTCAATCCAGTCTGCCAAACAAGGAAGCCAGAGTTGAATCTGGCACTCTGCACAAGTTCCACTTTTTCATGATTAAACACTGATATATTTAATCTCTATCTTTCCCTGCCAATTTTGGGGCACAGACCGTAGAGCTCTGCCCAGCACTGGTCCTATTTCCCAACTACTGGAGTTGCCATCAAAACCCATTCCAGCCTGGATCCTGTTCTGTTTTTGCCATTTATGGGACCAAGACTGTGGAAGTCTGTCCGGCATTGGTCTTGCTTCCCAACCTCTGAAGCTGCCGTCAAAGCTCACTCCAGTTGTGAGGCCGTTTAAGTTTTGCTTTAATTGGATTCCATCCTTCTTCTATATAGTGATCAGTGACGTTCCTGGGGGGGGGCTGGCACCCGGGGCGGATTGCCAATGCGCCCCACCCCCCCGGGTGCAGCGCCCCCCCCGATGCAGCGTGGACCCCGCCCCCGGCAAAAGGACACCCCCCCGAAGGAAACCCCCCCCGCTGGGTGCACGCCGCTGGGGGGGGTGCTGCGCGCGCCTGTCCTCCGTTGTTCCATGTGTTAATATGTGTTCTAGCTTGAGACCTATCCACTGGAATGGTGGTGGGCCAAGCTACACAGCTTGGAACAGCTGAAAAGTACTAACTAGGCCCAATAACCTACTGATGGCCTTATAGCAGAGAGCTTGCAAAAGCAGAGCTGCTTGGTGAGTCTTAATGAAACCTGGTACAACTTTCAAATTGAGTGTAACACTTAAGATGAGGAAATTAGAGATAAAAATGGTAAAAGTTTGGTTCTTAAGATGGAGAATGTGTTTGAGAAAATGGCTTCTGGTATCATAAGATATAAAAACACATGATCTCTGTCATTAGATCAGAAAAGAGGAAGTGAAAGTGTAAAAGTTGAAATTATTAAGCAATATTTGGGAGGAGGGGCAGGTGGGCACCTGACCGGAGGTCATGACTCACAGATTAAGTAATATTAGAGAAAAAAAAATCCCTCTCCATACACTTGTATTGGGACCAAAGACTATAAAAGAGATGAGAATTAGACAGATCTTTGGAACTCTCCCCAACGCTTCTCCGACAGCAGAGCTCTGTGCAGTTGAACCTAAAATCTGTGATGAATGTACCGAATTGAAGAATTGATTTTGGTAAGAATAAAAATCTTATTTCTGTGAACTATCTCTGTCTTTATTTCTATTTATTCTATACCTGTAATTTGTTCTACAAAATAATCCACACACAAGTAAGGCGCACTCACTGAACCAAATTGGGTTGATTTTTAATAGTATATATGTGGGAACATAAATGGCCCAAGATACACCTAGATCCTTATAGACAGAAAGCTGTGGTCATGGGAATTAGGTTTGAACTGAGCCTTCTGATGCCTCCCCAACGTAGATACCCATGGGACGGGGTGTCACTGGAATTCAGGGAGGCGGTTAAAAAGATTTTAAAAGAACAAACCCTCTGTACACCTCCGTGTGGAAGGTTCCCACGGGGGTCTATAGAGGGGTAGATAAAAAAAAAAACACATGCTTCTTCTCTGCTCCGGAACAGGAAGTAACCTGTTCCGGGGCAGAGAAGAAGCATGGAACAACGGAGGACAGGCGCGCACGGCACCCCCCCAGCAGCGTGCACCCGGGGCAGACCGCACCCACCGCCCCCCCCCCTAGGAACGCCACTGATAGTGGTCGCTGTGTAAATACGAGCCTAACCTGCATAAACTGATAGTTGCAAGGGGGTGTACACAGGGGTGGAGCAAGAGTGGGGCTTATATTTGCAAGCACTATTTATAGAATTCTATGTTACTTATGCATTTCCAGCATTTAGGCTAGAGCACTTACACCAGTTCTATGACTGGTGTAAGTGATGATACCCTAAATACTACATGTGTATATACCCAGTTAGGCTAATATTTTATAAAGGAAAGTAGATACCTACTTTCCTTTATGGAATAGGCTCCTGTGAGGTGCCCTCCAGGCACCTAATTCTTGTGCCCTGTTATAGAATTACTTTGATCATGTAAGCTAAGCAGATTCTTGCATCAATTGTTTGCAGTTATATCTGATGAATTTGCAGTACGTAAACCCTGCAGATTGGACATGTTTGCCACCCTTGTGGACAAGCGTGTACTCTCTGTGGACCAGAATGCTGACCTCTCTCTCTTTGCTCCAGTATTAATTATGAACGATAGATTAGAATCAGCACACACCTCAGACCTGGCACACTGTTTAAGAGGAACAAAACAGCGAAGATGACTCAAAATGCTTCGAGTGAAAATCCAATTAAAAACAAATTTATCGTTTGGTGGACAAAATAAAATAATAACTAATATTAATAGTAATCAAAGATAACGTTAGATGGTCGGTGAGTGAGACTCGACACAGATGTGTTTCGGCCTATCAGGCCTGCATCAGGAGTCTTTTCACAATAAGAAACCTCATTTCTTATGTCTTACACCATCTAATGTGACAAATCTTGATTTTGTCTCTTGAAGAATGGTCTTGTAGTCGAACTACAGTGTCTCTGATCGACTTCTTAAAATTATAGGAACCAAACAATAAATTTGTTTTTAATTGGATTTTCTCTCAAAGCGTTGTCTTTCTCATTTTTTGAGTCATCTTCTCTGTTTTGTTTCTGTTTGCGTTTTTTTGCGAAGACTGGTTTCTTCTGTTTTTTGCAACACTGTTTAAGAGGTCATTGTGGGGTTAAATCTTTAGGGCAGTAGTGTCAAACTGCAGTCCTGGAGGGCAGAAAACCAGACCAATGTTCAGGATATCTCTAATAAAATCAAGGGCTACCCAATTCTCTATTATTCAATATATAATTAACCCCACAAAAAATGACTAATTGTAAATACTCAACAGTATAACTATCTTTAATCATGTCACATCTGAAAATATTTTTACATAAAACAATGTATTATGTTATTTCCATACTCTCCTAAAATATACAAAATGCTTTTACAGAATGAGCGCTGGCTTACATACAAATAAAAACTGACTTATCTCCCCTTACGTTCTCACCTGAAACCTCCGCTCACAGGACAAATCCCTCCTCTCAGTACCCTTCTCCACCACTGCCAACTCCAGGCTCCGCCCTTTCTGCCTCGCCTCACCCTATGCTTGGAATAAACTTCCTGAGCCCATTCGCCAAGCCCCCTCCCTGCCCATCTTCAAATCTTTGCTCAAAGCCCACCTCTTCAATGTCGCATTCGGCACCTAACCTTTAGGCCTCTATTTAGGAAATCTAGACTGCCCTAGTCGACTGACTGTACATTTGTCCTTTAGATTGTAAGCTCCTTGAGCAGGGACTGTCCTTCTCTGTTAAACTGTACAGCGCTGCATACAGGGCCGTGCCGATGCGGTAAGCGCCGCAGGGGGGCGCCATCCTCTGGGGGGCGCCGCCACTGCATGCTTACCTTGCCCCTCCCGCTCCCATGTAGGAACTGCCCGCCCTCTTCTCCCCCCCAAGATCCCTTTCCTTTTTTTTTTCTTTTAAATTTACCTTCCTCCGGCAGCGCAGCGTCAGTGAAGGAGGCGGCGCTCCCAGTCCCGACGTCTCTAGCCTTCCATTCGTTCGCTCAGTGTCCCGCCTTCTTCTGACGTAAATTTAAAAGAAAAAAAAAAGGAAAGGGATCTTGGGGGGGAGAAGAGGGCGGGCAGTTCCTACATAGGAGCGGGAGGGCAGGGGAGAGAGGAGCATAGATGGGATGGGAGGGCAGGGTTCATGGAAGGGAGAGAGGGGAATTGCTTGATCGGGATGATTGGCGGGGGCAGGGGACAGATGGGCATGGATGGGTGGGAGGGTAGGGCTCAGGGAGATAGGGGAATCGCTGCCTTGGAGCCAGGCAGGTTCGGGGGGGGGGGGAGGTCGGCGGCGCCAACTGGTAGTCTGCAGGGGGCGCCAGAGACCCTTGGTACGGCCCTGGCTGCATAACCCTAGTAGCGCTTTAGAAATGTTAAGTAGTAGTAGTAGTACCGGAGGAGCCAGGTGTTGTTCCTGGCCAGTTAAATGGTTTTGAATATCAGGGGAGGGGGGTGTGTAAGATATGCATGAATTTACAGAATAGTGCTTAGGTGGATTTTTGGCATTTACATGCATATGCAGACACATACACGCATACATACTGATATTCTAACCCTTTATGCCCATATTTGGCACGGAAATGTTAGCGCCTTATTTATATAGAACTAGTAAAAAAGGCCCGTTTCTTAACGCAATGAAACGGGCGCTAGCAATGTAATGAGTTCCTGCCATTAATGTTTCCACGGTTGTATTCTGAATATAATTGTTGTTTACATGTGTAAGATTTCTTTATATACAATATTTTTTGTGTAAACTGTGTTACAATGTGGTAAAAGTTTTCCTTGTTCAGGCCCTTCAATCAGTTTAACAATCACATCAGAAGAGCTCCTTACTCGTGAGAATGCAACACACAGTTGCCCATGTGAGAGATTGAGAGTGACAGTGTGTTTTACAGACAGTGTAAGAGAGAGATACACAGAGTGATTGTGTGTGTGTGTGTGTGTGTGTGTGTGTGTGTGTGTGTGTGTATGTGTTTGAGTGACAAAGTGATTAAATGTTTGTCTTCCCTTCCGTTCTGTGCACTTGCCTCCACTGATGTTCATACCTCCCTGTATATGATTGTTTGTTAGAGATTCAATCCACTCCACTTCCCTCCTCCAAGTTCCGTTCTGTCTGATTGGCTCTTCGTTCCTGTGATGTCGCGTTTGTTTGCTTGGCAACTATGCAGTGTTCCGTTTCCATGACGTGAGGGCGGGGACAGTGAGAGCCAATGAAACGCTGAACTCTACAGACTTACGAACCCTACACTGCCACAGTGCCACAGAGTCAGCTTCAGAATGTTGGAGGTGCTTTTTATTATATAGGATTGCCCCCAATATGGTCGGAGTCCTATTTCTTCTGCTTAGCGATTTCTAGATCATAGCAGGTCTTGCTGGCACTGCGACATGACAGCTGCTCCTTCAAACAGGCTGATTTATAGAGGTTGCTCAGTCAAATTATTATGCTAATAAATATGCAGGGGCTTGTTAGTGTTGCCAACGAAATGGTGGATGTGTTTTCTGATGATCTGCAATATTCCACACAAAGAAATGTAACTCTGTAATGTGTGGTTTTTGTGGGCACAGCAGCTGGTGGGAGGAGACGGGATCTCCGAAGACCAAGTTTCTTGCTAAACTGCTGAATCATTTACTGAACTGGAGCAGATGTGAGAGTGGCATGATGTGGTTATATGAGCAAAAAGAAACATTTCAGAATCAATGTCTGCTTCAAGGTGTGAGGAGTTTTAAGGATCATTGTTCCAATGCTGCAACACTGCTGGCTTACATTGTGTCCAGACCTTGAGTAAACGGTGAAGGTCACCTTCTAACTTTTACAAAGCCTTTTCTTCCTCCTACGCTCCTAAGGCAAAAGAAGCAGGTCTCTCTTACAGATCATTATGGATCTGGCAGCTTCAATCTGATTGGGAGACATAAAGGACTAAATTGTATATATGACGCAAAAAAAAACCACACCAACAACCCACGCTTAGTGCTTTTCTATAAACCTTGCCTAAAGTTAGGCGTGGTTTATAGAATACGCTTAGCACCCGTTCCTGTGAATAAATTTAGTCACAGCTATTTATGCCAACTTAAACCTGATATAAAAGCACACGACTAATTTAGGCACAGATCAGGCATATTCTAACATAAGTAGTAGTAGTAGTAGTAATATTCTATGACACTGTGAACAAATTTTAGAAATGCCCATGACCTGACCGTGCTCCCATGGCCACGCCCTTTTTTGAGATCCATGCAGTCCAATTTACGCACATCATTTTATAGAATACGTTTAGCGAGCTATGCGTGTAAATCCTAATTAGTGCCAATTAGTACTGATAATTGTTTGTTCACATCCAATTATCAGCGCTGATTGGCTTGTTACTCAATTAAGTTCTGAGCACAAATTGGCTATGCGTTCTGATTTGTGTGGGCAACTTTAGTTGCTGTTTATAGAATCTGGGGGAAAGATCTTATTCTCACCTATTGACAGAGGTCATTCCTTGACTCAACCATTCAACCTCCTAGAATCAACCACACTATGTAAAGAAGTTTAACTCCAGGTACACACTGACCCGTGCATTGCTAGCATTACTGGTATAACAGAAGATTATTATAGCATGAGGCCCTTATGTGAAGCCCCAGTAAACCTGGAAAGGTGTTTAATACTATTTAATAACTCAGAGGATGATATTCGAACAAACTGAGCTCCTAAATTTAGGAACTTAATTTACGAGTCTATTTTCAGCCAAATTTAGGGCTCCTTTCACTAAGGTGTGCTGAAAAATGGTCTGAATTGGTGTAGACACGTGTATTGGATGCGCATAGGTCCATTTTTCAGCACCTGCAAAAAAGGCCTCTTTTTTTGGCCGAAAATGGACGTGCAGCAAAATAAAAATTGGTGCACGTCCATTTTGGGCCTGAGACCTTAGTGCCACCCATTAACTTAGCGGTAGGGTCTCATGCGTTAACTGGGCAGTAATCATCAGCATGCATACACTGCCAATTACTGGCCAGTTAGCACCGTGAATGGAAAATTTCCTGCGCGTTTACTGGATGTGTGTAAAACATGAAATTACCACCCAGGCCACGCGGTAGCCGGGCGGTAGTTCTGAATTGGTGCACGGTGGGCGTGTGTATGTGCCTACGCGGCTTCGTTAAAGGGCCCCAAAGGTTCCTAAATTTTCAGCTAAATTTGGGGCTTATTTTCAAAACAGAAAAATGTCCAAAAATATGGCATAACAGGCAGGTATACGTATTTCTTGCAGAAAAGTGTCTAAAGTGCATAATCAAGCAAAGAAAAAAAAGTCCAAGTCCGCTAGTCGCCAAAAAGAAGAGGTTCCCAGAGGGAGCATTTCATGGGCATGACATGGGTGGTGTTACGTGATGAATGTTTATTGCCAATAATTGATAGCAAAATGACTTCCTGGGGATGGAAAGCAAAACGTCCGGAATTAGTCCCGGTGTAAAAGCATCTAGGGAAAGGCTAAACCTGTCTTCGGATCCGTTTATGAATAGTGGAGAGTTACTAACAGACAGATGATCAAAACCCCTACGGTGTTCCAAACAGTGCTCCAAAAATAGCGCTGGAACAGCACTATTATTAGACCTATGATCAGAGATAATTGCAAGCAAATTTAAGCACGCAGTTATCTCTGATCATGGGGTAGAAGTGTGGGAGAATTGTGCCTGAGCATGCGCTCAGCACAATCCTCCCGCACTTGTTTGACAGGTCTGGGCTGTCAAAAGCCCAAACCTGTCAAACACAGGGGCTAGAGGTCCATGGGACCACAAGGCCGCAACTACCCCTGCCTCGAGCAACAGGGGCTGGGGATCCAGCGGAACTCCGGTCCCCCCGACGACCCACCCCCCATGTTCAGCGAGGGCTGGAGATCCGGTGAGTCTCCAGCCCCCCCTAACTCCTCCAGCAAAGGGTCCCTGGTGGCCTAGTGGGCAACCGACCAACCCCCCCCCAGCAACAGGGCGGCTGGAGGTCCGCTGGACCTCCGATCCTCCCCGACGATCCCCCCCAGCGACAGGGGGGGGGGGCCGGAGGTCCGCTGGACCTCTGGTCCCCCCCCGACAATCCCCCCCCAGGTTCAAAGAGGGCTGGAGATCCGGTGGGTCTCCAGCCAACTCTAGTCCCCCAGCAAGGGGTCCCTGGTGGTCCAGTCCCCCCTACCCCCCTACCTTGTGTGTTGGAGGAGGGAGGGTAGCCTGCCTGCCTCCCTCCTCTTCCTGCGACGCCGCAAAATGGCAGCGCCCAGCCCTGCCCAGTGTATCCTGGGATGTGCTGGGTGGGGCTATACAATGGGTAGGGTTGGGTGCCACCATTTTGCGACGTTGCAGGAAGAGGAAGGAAACAGGCTATCCTCCCTCCCCCAACACACAAGGTAGGGGGGTAGGGGGGACTGGACCACCAGGGACCCCTTGCTGGGGGACTAGGGTTGGCTGGAGACCCACAGGATCTCCAGCCATCCCTGAACCTGGGGTGGGGGATCATCGAGGGTGACCGGAGGTTCAGCAGACCTCTGGCCCCCTGTCGCTGGGGGGGGGGGGGGGGTTGGTTGGTCACCCAATAGGTCACCAGGTATCTTTAAATAACAATAAAAATCAGACAAAAGATTGCAAATTAATACTGTCAAGTACTAAGCATGATGTACTTAGGAACAACAAACATAGTTTGAAATGTCTATATGCGAATGCCAGGAGCCTAAGAAATAAGATGGGGGAGTTGGAATATATTGCACTAAATGAAAAATTAGATATAATAGGCATCTCTGAGACCTGGTGGAAGGAGGATAACCAGTGGGACACTGTCATACCGGGGTACAAATTATATCGTAGTGATAGGGTGAATCGGATTGGTGGAGGGGTAGCATTGTATATTAACGAGAGCCTTGAATCAAATAGATTGAAAATTCTGCAGGAAACAAAACACTCCTTGGAATCACTGTGGATTGAAATTCCATGTGCAAAGGGGAAAAGGATAGTGATAGGAGTGTACTACCGTCCGCCTGGCCAGGACGAACAGACGGATGCGGAAATGTTAAAGGAAATCAGGGACGCAAACAAACTGGGCAACACAATAATAATGGGGGATTTCAATTACCCGCATATAGACTGGGTTAATGTAACATCTGTACACGCAAGGGACATAAGATTTCTTGATGAAATCAAGGACAGCTTCATGGAACAGCTAGTTCAGGAGCCGACAAGAGAAGGAAAAATACTAGACTTAGTCCTTAGTGGTGCTCATGATCTAGTGCAGGGGGTAACGATACGAGGGCCGCTTGATAACAGTGATCATAATATGATCGGTTTTGATATTGGCATTGAAGGAAGTGAAACTAGGAAATCAAGTACGCTAGCGTTTAACTATAGAAAAGGTGATTACGACAAAATGAGAAAAATGGTGAAAAAAAGACTGAAAGGAGCAGCTCGCAGAGTAAAAAACTTGCATCAGGCGTGGATGCTGTTTAAAAACACCATCCTGGAGGTTCAGGACAAATATATTCCACGTATTAGAAAAAAGGGAAAAAAGACTAAACGTCAGCCGGCGTGGCTAAACAGTAAGATAAAGGAAATCATTAGAGCCAAAAAACAATCCTTCAGAAAGTGGAGAAGAGAACCAACTGAAAGTAACAGGATAGATCATAAGGAATGCCAAGCCAAATGCAAAGCGGAGATAAGGAGGGCAAAAAAGGACTTTGAGAAGAAATTAGCGTTGGAAGCAAAAATACATAGTAAAAATTTTTTTAGATACATTAAAAGCAGGAAACCGGCCAAAGAGTCGGTTGGGCCGCTGGACGAAAATGGTGTTAAAGGGGCGATCAAGGAGGACAAAGCCGTAGCGGAGAAATTAAATGAATTCTTTGCTTCGGTCTTCACCGAGGAGGATTTGGGGGGGACACCGGTGCCGGAAAGAATATTTGAAGCGGGGGAGTCGGAGAAACTAAACAAATTCTCTGTAACCTTGGAGGATGTAATGGGTCAGTTCAGCAAGCTGAAGAGTAGTAAATCACCGGGACCTGATGGTATTCATCCCAGAGTATTAATAGAACTAAAAAATGAACTTGCGGAGCTACTGTTAGAAATATGCAATCTGTCCCTAAAATCGAGTGTAGTACCGGAAGACTGGAGGGTAGCCAATGTTACTCCGATTTTTAAGAAGGGTTCCAGAGGAGATCCGGGAAATTATAGACCGGTGAGTCTGACGTCGGTGCCGGGCAAGATGGTGGAGGCTATTATTAAGAATAAAATTGCAGAGCATATACAAAAACATGGACTGATGAGACAAAGTCAGCACGGATTTAGTGAAGGGAAGTCTTGCCTCACCAATCTAATGCATTTTTTTGAGGGGGTAAGCAAACATGTGGACAATGGGGAGCCGGTTGATATTGTATATCTGGATTTTCAGAAGGCGTTTGACAAAGTGCCGCACGAAAGACTCCTGAAGAAATTGCAGAGTCATGGAATCGGAGGTAGGGTATTATTATGGATTAAGAACTGGTTGAAAGATAGGAAGCAGAGAGTAGGATTGCGTGGCCAGTATTCTCAGTGGAGGAGGGTAGTTAGTGGGGTCCCGCAGGGGTCTGTTGCTTTTTAATGTATTTATAAATGACCTAGAGATGGGAATAACTAGTGAGGTAATTAAATTCGCCGATGACACAAAATTATTCAGGGTCGTCAAGTCGCAGGAGGAATGTGAACGATTACAGGAGGACCTTGCGAGACTGGGAGAATGGGCGTGCAAGTGGCAGATGAAGTTCAATGTTGACAAGTGCAAAGTGATGCATGTGGGTAAGAGGAACCCGAATTATAGCTACGTCTTGCAAGGTTCCGCGTTAGGAGTTACGGATCAAGAAAGGGATCTGGGTGTCGTCGTCGATGATACGCTGAAACCTTCTGCTCAGTGTGCTGCTGCGGCTAGGAAAGCGAATAGAATGTTGGGTGTTATTAGGAAGGGTATGGAGTCCAGGTGTGCGGATGTTATAATGCCGTTGTATCGCTCCATGGTGCGACCGCACCTGGAGTATTGTGTTCAGTACTGGTCTCCGTATCTCAAAAAAGATATAGTAGAATTGGAAAAGGTACAGCGAAGGGCGACGAAAATGATAGTGGGGATGGGACGACTTTCCTACGAAGAGAGGCTGAGAAGGCTAGGGCTTTTCAGCTTGGAGAAGAGACGGCTGAGGGGAGATATGATAGAAGTGTATAAAATAATGAGTGGAATGGATCGGGTGGATGTGAAGCGACTGTTCACGCTATCCAAAAATACTAGGACTAGAGGGCATGAGTTGAAGCTACAGTGTGGTAAATTTAAAACGAATCGGAGAAAATTTTTCTTCACCCAACGTGTAATTAGACTCTGGAATTCGTTGCCGGAGAACGTGGTACGGGCGGTTAGCTTGACGGAGTTTAAAAAGGGGTTAGATAGATTCCTAAAGGACAAGTCCATAGACCGCTATTAAATGGACTTGGAAAAATTCCGCATTTTTAGGTATAACTTGTCTGGAATGTTTTTACGTTTGGGGAGCGTGCCAGGTGCCCTTGACCTGGATTGGCCACTGTCGGTGACAGGATGCTGGGCTAGATGGACCTTTGGTCTTTCCCAGTATGGCACTACTTATGTACTTATGTACTTATGCTGGGGGAGTTAGGGGGGGGCTGGAGACCCACCGGATCTCCAGCCCTCCCTGAACCCGGGGGGGGGGGGGGATCATCGAGGACCGGAGGTCCGCCGGACCTCCAGCCCCCTGTCACTGGCAGGTTTGCTGTTGGGGTGAATGGGGGCCTGCCAACATTCAAATGCATGCTGGACAGGGCTCACTATTCCTCCCCAATGTTCTGCAAACCCTAACACCAGCTCAGAGCTGGTGTAGGGTTTGCCGCAGCCAGCGACACAATCTTTGGCACGCTGGCCACTGATCATTGGGGATGAATATGTTTAGCCCTGTTTAGCATGCATTTGCATGCTAGTTGCGTTCAGAGCCCTCAAGCATGTTGTTTCACGCGCTCGAGGACTCTGATCATGGGGCGTTAGCAAACACCAGTGCTAGTATGGCGCTAACAGCCTCTAGCGCTGGCGTTTGCTTCTGATCATCCCCCTGTGAGTGCTTTGTTACCTTGGTATGTTTGCCACAGTCTTTTGGCCCTCACATTTCCTGCCTCACATTCCTCTTCTATGTCTCACCTCCTCAACTCCGTGACCACACCTGCTAGCTCCCTCCCCAGCCACACCCATCCCTTCCTCTGTATCTCACCCCTTTCCCTCACCAAACCCTCACTGTTCCCAAATCCCCACACCTCCCATTATACCTCCCTACCTGCTTGTCCTGTGTCTCTTATGTTCCCCACTCCCAGTGTGTCACTGTGCTTTGTGCTGCGGCCCGGAGGCAATTATATCAGAGCTGTTTGTCCCTTGAGAGGGTTGTCTGGCTAAGGGCATGCAGGATGGGTTCTGGCCCTTCTGGGGGGCCCTGTAGTATGGCACTGCTCTGTTGTACGGATGGGGCCATTGTTAGTGTTTTTATCAGGGCTGTAAGTGTGTGTGCGTCCCCATGCTTTTGTGTTTTACAGCTGGCTGGAAGATGGCAGGCGACCCTGTCAGAGCCGCCAATCCTTCTGGACATCTCTGCTGGAACCCCTAGGAGAAAGGCAGTTTACGCCAGGGGTGTAGCCAGAATTTGGCGGGGGGGGGGGGGTCCAGAGCACGAGGTGAGGGGGCACATTTTAGCCCCCCCCTGTGCCGCCGACACCCCCCACCACATTTGACCCCCCTCCCCCCACCACCAACCCTCCCCCGCCACCGCCAGGTACCTTTTCTGGCAGGGGTCCCCACCAGCTGGTCCCCTTCAGCTCTCCGAGTCCGGCACGATCACTGATTTAGATTCTGTTTCTGTGAGTCTCAGGACTTACAGAAACAGATTCCAGATCAGCAACACGCTGGAGACCAGCGCTGAAGAGGACTTCAGCTGGCAGGGGTTGGGGACCGTCACCAGCAAAGGTACCTGATGGCGGCGGGGGGGAGGATTGGCGGTGGCGGGAGGGGGTTTCAAATGTGGCTGGGGAGGGGCGGCGAGGGGGGGTGAAAGCATGGGGCCAGGGCTAATTCTGCGGGGACCCATGCCCCCGTGGCCCCACCTAGCTATGCCCCTGGTTTACACTTGTTAAGGTGGGAAACCTAAGTTTGGGGGAATCTATCTGTGGGGTACTCATGCTAGCTGTTTTAAGGCCCTCACAGATAGCAGTGGCTGCACATCACCACATGACTCATGCCTATACTTTGGGGGTGCCCAGGGGGAGGGGAAGTATACACATAGGTAGGAGTTTCCATAAGGAGAGCTTGAGGGCCCACTATAATGTGGAGGTTTCAGGGGCTCCCAGCTGGGGCCTTGAGAAATGTCTCACAGCAGTGGCGTTCCTAGGGGAGCTAAAAAGAAAAAAGCAACACTGGGCCTTCAAGAGTGGGACAACAGGAGTACTTTATTAACCAAGGACCCGACACGGGCCGTGTTTCGGCGCCAAAAAGGCGCCTGCCTCAGGGGTCTATTAATAAAAACATATAAATACAAAATAAAATATATCAAATACACCAAATAAATAGTAAAGACATCAAAACATAAATAATATTTAGAAAATAATAAAATAATAAAATATTGATATTACAAACAATTATATTAACTTAATAAGTTGCGTAAAATTATATTGTTCCAACAATCATATAATATTTATGTATACAGTTTCAGTGAACTTTAAAATTTTTAATTTAAAAAAAATAATAATAAATTGATATAATGTCAACAGATTAAGAATGTGGACAAACATCTAATGAAAAGATTTTAGTATGCAATTTGTGGAACAAATATTTGTGAATAAAAAAATATTTTTGATGGTATAAAAGAAATTGTTGTGTATATACCCATACATATAAAAATATGCACTCAAAACTGTAATAATAAAAAAAGTCATATTTATATGTTTTTTTCGGGAGTAAAAATTGAAAATTATATGTAAAAAAACTTTTATCATGTAGTGACTCTGATGGATGAAATGATGCAATTTGTCTAATCCCAAATTATATGGTGGTTATGACGTCATCAGTTTGATTGTCGATATATGTGTAAATAAAAATCATCATTGAAGTAGGCTTACCAATTTGTAGATGTAGTGGTTAGACAGAGTTCAAGATATAGGTGCCTACAAAATGAATATAGAGTAAATAAACAGACAAAGGTAAAGAAGTATTGTGAACCTTCATTTTTAAAGGGAAATGGCAAACCTTCATGGCCCCCTTAAAAAATGGATATGTAAAATGTAATAATAGCGATGCCATTCTAAATATTTGGGAATACATTTTTTTTAAAAAGATAGTTACAGGTGAAACCCGATGTTTGAATGGCTTCTTATAGGTATCGTGCCTTATTTCTAGCATATATATAAAAGGGCAGAAGAAACGCCCAGGATTAGAATTGCCGATAATAGCAGTTTGAAAAAAACTTCTTACCTTGAAAGACAGCCTCAGTAACTTGTATTGATTTCGCTATCGCGTGAATGAAAAGGGCTCCGATAAAGGGGCCTTCTCCTGTTCAATCCAAAAGGGTAAATGTTGGTTTAGTGTCTGATCTCTTCTATATAAAGTGAAAAAAAGGCGGCAAAGGAAAGACGCTAAAAAAAGGCGTTTGTAAGAGATTGACAAGGCGTCGTTGAGACGTAAACGTGATGACGTCATATTTTGCAGGGATGAATTTTAAAGGAGACAGAACACTTTTTAGGTGCTTTTAAATGTGTTATGTATATTCATAATAGTTATCAGTCAAAAAAAGAGGTTATAAGGTATCAATTAATGTGAATAATTGTGGAACAATGGTAAGCATAGACATAATTGAAGTAATACATTGAGTTTTGATTGTTAAACATTAAATCAATTTCTCAAAATAAACAATAAATAATAATACATAATGAAATAAAACATTAATCAAAAATCATAATTTGTTGCGTAAGTGGTCAAGTACGATGTTTCATAAAATGATTGTGAGCTAAAAGATGAATATTGTTTTTAGAAGAAAAATTTTCTTTTGATCTTAAAATATAGGGAAAACTATCATTCAGATATTCCTTATTGAAACATTAAAAATGAAAAATAATGAGGGAAGAAAGGATGAAAGAATAAAAATTAATAAAAAATCAGAATTAGAAATCAAGAAAAAACTGTAAGGTCCAATTCTGCATTAAGTCCTGCTGGATGTAATGTGTTCAGCTGAAAGATAGTTTTTTGTTCTTGTTTAAGCAGCATTGAATCTAAATTCTCACCTCTCCATGGTTTTGATATAACCTTAAATACACAGAAGCGAAGATCGGTGAAGCTGTGAGATTGTTCCAAACAGTGATTTACCAATGGTGCAGAGGTATCCATACGTTTAATATTGCTTCTATGTTCTATCATTCTGGTTTTTACTTTTCGAATTGTTTTTCCTATGTAGATCATATTGCACGGACACAGAATTAGATAGATTACACCCTCTGTATTGCAATTTGATGTATGGTTCAATGGATAATGCCTCATTGTGATAGGGTGTATAAAAGTGCTGATACTCATGGAAGATGAGCATACCGAACATGACCCACAAGGGTTATGTCCAGTTGGTGGTTTAGCTGTTGATTTTGTGAGAGGTAAGGCAGAGGGAGCCACAATTTCTTTGATGTTTCTGTTTCTTGTGTGCGCCACAGTTAGATGTTTATTTTTAAAGCAGTCCAGGTTTTCTAGGATGTGCCAATGCTTTCTTAGAATTTTTTGTATATCCGATGATAGATTTGAAAACCTCAGGCTGCATACTATGTCAGGATTTTTTCTTTGTACTTGGCCCTGTAGCAATGTGTCTCTATCTGCTAATCTTGCCATGTTAAGTCCTCTGTTGATGTGTTCTTTGGGATATCCTCTTGAGAGAAATCTTTCTGACATCGGTATTGCTTGATTTTCAAAATCGTCGTAATTGCTACAGAGTTTTTTCAGGCGGAGAAATTGTGAATATGGTAGATTCTTTTTCAAGCTTCTATTATGGAAGCTCTGGAAATGCAGAAAGTGGTTCTTGTCAGTGGGTTTCCTATATATCGTTGTTGTGAAGTAGTATGTTTCTTTCTTGATAAGTATATCTAAAAATGGTATTTCTTTTTTATCATATTTCATAGAAAATTTTAGATGTGGATCAAGGTTATTTAGCCAACCATGGAATTCCTCAAGTCTATCAGTGTTTCCCTTCCAAAGGATGAAAATGTCATCTATATAGCGTTTCCACAGCTTTAGTTCCTCCTTAAAGGGGTGATCTTCTAAATATTGATGTTCGAAGGAGGCTACATAGAGAATGGCCAGATCGGGAGCCATACTTGCTCCCATCGCTGTACCTTTTATTTGTTTATAGAAGGATTTCTGGAAGCTAAAAAAATTTTCTTGTAAAGCTATAGAAGCCAGCTGAATAATAAAGGCCGTAGGTACTCTTGGGTTATTTTCTCTGTCATTTAATATATCAGTGATAATATTTAAAACTGGTTGCTGTGGGATATTGGTGTAAAGTGATTCCAAATCTAGGGTGACCATAGTTAGTTCTGAGAGGTCACCATCGTAATCCTCTAACAAATTGATCACATGGGAAGAGTCTCTGATGTAGGATTTCACTAGTGGAATGAATGGTCTAAGAAAAGTATCCACAAAAATGGAAAGAGGCTCCAGGACAGAGCCTATGCCCGATACTATTGGTCTTCCTGGGGGGTCAATTAAGGACTTGTGGATCTTAGGTAGGGTGTATATGATAGGGGTTACAGGATGTTTTGTAATAAGAAAATCTTTTTCTTTGTTAGTGAGAAAGCCAGAATCGAACCCAAAATTGACCCAAAAATTAATTTCTTTTTGAAGTTCTTCTGTTGGATCATTGTCCAATTTGTGATAATATTGGGTATCAGATAGTTGGCGATTGATTTCTCTGATATAGTCACTTGTATTGAGAATGACTATTCCACCTCCCTTGTCTGCTGATTTGATTGTGATGTCTTCATTAGATTTCAAGTCGTGCAGTGCTTTGTTTTCAGCTGTCGAGAGGTTGTAGAACTGTCTTTTTTTCTTTTTTTCTAATATCTCAATATCCCTTAAGACACATTGGTTAAATGTTGATATAATGGGGTCAGTAGGTCCTGGGGGAAGCCATTTTGATGGAGGTTTAACAACTGAAAGATCTAAATTAGTGGAGTTGTCCCCAAAAAAATGCTGGATTTTGAGTTTCCTTTCAAATTTGTTTAGGTCAATTCTAGTTTGTAACGGGTCATAGTTACAAGAGGGGACAAATTTTAATCCTTTTTTAAGAACTGATATTTCTGCATTGGTTAGGGTTTTTGTTGAAAGGTTAATAATTGGAATATCTAATTCCTGTGTGATGGATGACGTTGATACTGTGTCCTGCCTCTTCCTCTGCCACGTCCTCTCCCTCTTCCTCGAAATTCCATCCTGGGAATAGGATGGTGATCGTATTCTTGGTACCTTTCTTTTGTCTTGTATTGTTGATATTGTGGGTGTTGAGAGTAATATCTCTCTTCTTAACTGCTTTGTTTACCTGGTATCAAAGTGGAGTCATTAATGGGAGTGGAACATGGTGAGATGAAGAGTTCGTCTGAGTCACTTCGTATTCTTTTGCGTGCTCTTTCTCTATTGTGGTTTGTGCCCTCTTCTGAGTTTCTTTCCATCATGCGATCCTCACTGGTGTGTAGATTGGTTGGTGGTTTTCTTTGGTATCTATTTCTGATTCTAGTTGATGGAGGTTTAATTTTATTAACCCATGGATAGACAAAACCATGTTTATAATCTTCTTCATCCCTTTTATATTTATCATATTTAGTCTTTTTAATATCCTTCTTGTAGCTATCTAGTTTTGCATCAAGTGCTGATGCATTGCTATCAAAATTAGGATCTTCCTGTTTGAGCATGTCTATTTTTTCTTTTGTTTCATTTTTGTTGTCGTCCAGTTTTTGTTTAGATGTTTCAATAAGGAGTATCATTAGATCAAGAGAGCATTTGTTTAAAATGGAACACCATTTTTCAATAAAGGGTTTATTGTCTCTAAAAAGCTGAGGTTCCTTGTTGATTCTAAGGCCTCTTGGGATGCGTTGGACTCTACAGTATTGAATTAATGTTGCGTAATGTAGTTCACATCTAACTGAGTTTTGTTTTAGGTCAATAAGTTGATTCCATTGATCCTGGAGGGATTCCTCATCTTCATCTTCAAAAAATGCTGGTTCTTGCATGAAATTGTGTAGCCTTTCTTCCGAATAGCTCAACACGTTGTCCCAGTTCTTGAAGGCCATCCCTCACCAGTAGGTATAGTACAGGCAGAGAGGGTAATACAGTATACAATAAGAGAAACCAAAAAGAAAAAAGCAACACTGGGCCTTCATGGCCCCCTTAAAAAATGGATATGTAAAATGTAATAATAGCGATGCCATTCTAAATATTTGGGAATACATTTTTTTTAAAAAGATAGTTACAGGTGAAACCCGATGTTTGAATGGCTTCTTATAGGTATCGTGTCGGGTCCTTGGTTAATAAAGTACTCCTGTTGTCCCACTCTTGAAGGCCCAGTGTTGCTTTTTTCTTTTTGGTTTCTCTTATTGTATACTGTATTACCCTCTCTGCCTGTACTGTTCCTAGGGGAGCTGACACCCTGGGCGGATCGCCAATGTGTCCCGCCCCCCGGGTGCAGCACCCTCCCCTGGGTGAAGCGCGACCACCTCCCGGTGAAAGAACCCCCCCTGGGTGCACGCCGCTGGAGGGGGTGCCGCGTGCCTGTCCGCTTTGTTCGTTTCCATGCTCCCTCTGCCCCAGAACAGGAAGTAACCTGTTCCGGGGCAGAGGGAGCACAGAACAAACGTAGCGGACAGGCGCGCGGCACCCCCCCCCCCAGCGGCATGCACCCGGGGTGGACCGCACCCACCGCCCCCCCCCCCCTTGGTACGCCACTGTCTCACAGGGCAGGAAACCAAACTTTGGAGCTGACAATGGTATATCCAAAGAGTGTGAGTTACGAGGCATGACAGACCATCCATTTGGGGGGCAATTGATGCTGTGATGGCCCTCTGTGGTCTGTGTACTGTCCTCCTTGAACGCTCCTTTGTCAGATATGTGTTTGGTATATGGATTAGGGCTGTGTGGGTTTGATTCCTATTGTGGGTGTTTGGAGTTAATGTTTTATTTCCCCTGTAATAGTGGCTGCAATGTGCTAGGTTGTTGTGTGACACACTGGGCACTTTTCTATTGGTCGCTGGAGGATGCTATCCAAAGGGCTTTGCTCCTCCCCCTTTCTTTCCAAGTCATCTCATAGGTTGGGGGATTGGCTGTGTGGATGTCTTAGTGGTGCAAGATGGTATTACAGCTTTTAAATTAATGTGTGCCACGGTTTCTGGGTTTCCCTTTGAATCAACATCACATGGGGAATTCACAAGAAAAGACTATATACTGTAAGATGTTTAAAACATTTTATTGCATAGAGATGTTTCAATAAATAAGTCATTAAAAACATACTTTAAAACCCAGTCTATGCTGTGAGATTAAAAATACAGCTGCATATTAAAAAAACATGTAAAGTGCACAAAATTGAATAAATTGTACAACAATTGATGTAATTTTAACTCAAACAATTTCTTTTTCAACAGCACTAACTAATCTTCTCAATTGAAGTGTGTACCAGAATTACCCATTAAACTATAGCAATTTCAATACAGACAAACGTGACCAAGGACATTTATCAGATAAGTATTCTCTATTAAATTAACCCTTCAGCTTTTTAGCTTTTACACTTTTATTACCCAAGTTTCCCTTAAAGGGCTGATCCTTTGTGGTATTATTTTTTATCTTTCAGATTTCTACTGGACCAGGATGAACCAGAACTACAAACTCTTCCTCAGGTAAATGAGTGTCTTACTCCTCCCCAGCACTAACCAAGTCCCCAAATGATGTTTCTTCTCCTTTCCCCATCAATATGTAGGTATGGGGCAGGATGCTGGTAGGGGGAAGGGGCCCTGATATGTGCAGCAGTAGCGTAGCTACATGGGGCCACGGGGACCTGAGCCCACTCAAATTTGCTCTGGGCCCCTGGTTTGGCTGGGTGGGGGTCCCCAACCCCCACCAGCTGAAGCCTTTATCCAGCACTGGTCTCTGGTGCCGCCACATTGCCTGTGCTACTCTCTCTTCCCCTCACGTCTGGCATGCTCCTTTTAGTGAAACTGAGCATGTCAGGACAGGCAATGCAGCAGCACCGGAGACCAGCGCTGGATGAAGGTTTCAGCTGGCGGGGGTTGGGGACCCCTGCCAGTCAAGGTATTTGCGGTGGCAGTGCTTCAGCTGGCAGGGGTTAGGGACCCCCCCGTCAGTCAAGATGTAAAGCTGTGGCAGTGGGTGGGGAGCGGCAGGGTGGCGGAGGGGGAGTGGCAAGGCGGCGGAGAGAGCGGTGGACCAAAATGTGCCCTCCCACTTCAAGGGCTGGCTACGCCCCTAATGTGCAGCCCCTCATTTTACCATTGAACGGTTAGTGGAAGGGGCGTCATAATTACTTGTCATTGGATATTCTGTACATTCTGATTTCAGCAATATTTTATTATTGTTTCTTATGTATTGCAACAGCAAAGGGACCTCACTGTATGTGACCCTGCCGATGTATGGTATTGCACATGAGTGGTGCTGTGATCCTAGGGGACAATGCTTCACAGTCACCTTTCCGGGATGACTTTGATGAATCTCCATGCCCTCCTGGAGATGTTGTGGGAGGAGGGCAGATGATGGTGGTGACACTTAAAAATGTCCTGCACAGGAAGACCAGTAACTATGGCACACTGAAGTTTGGCTTCCTGCACAAATATACACTCATATGCACATTTTGCATGTGGAGAGAACATCTTGCCATTGCTGCGATGTGAGGACCAGTACTGCCATTGCACGTTTTGCATAGTGTATTTCCGATTGACAGAGACGTTTATCTCTGAATGTCTATGATGTTTGCAGCATGTCCTCTTTCTAAACATTTTTTTTCTGTATTTTCAAATATCGGAAAACATTTAGCTCTTTCTTCCATTATGGAATTGCATTTTTAGACGTTTTCCGATAAACTTTTATTTCGCCATTTGAATGACATATCGAAAATGTCCTTTCGTGTATCCTAAATTTAGGACTGCTATTCATTTACTTAGATTAAGGATACTAAGTTAAGAGCATGAAAGAAGAGTGGGACTTGGGGGGTGAGTGTATCTTGTGATTTTAAGGTGGCCTAATAGGTAGAAAAATTACAGCAAAAGCTAGAAGGATGCTTGGGTGCATAGGGAGAGGAGTGGCTAGCAGTGCCTCTGTATAAGTCTATGGTGAGACCTCATTTAGGGACCCTTTTATAAAAGCGTGTAAGGGCATATGCATGTCCAACGTGTGCCAAATTGGTATTGCTGCCTGGCTACCGCATGCCTTGGGCGGTAATTCTGAATTTGGTACGTGCCAAAAGCACGCAGTAGAAAATAGCAGTAGAAAATATTTTTTTATTTTCTACCAGTGCTTACCCAGCAGTACTGGGCGCGCGCTGCATTTCTACCAATCAGTTAGCGCATGAGACCTTACCACTAAGTCAATGGGTGGCAGTAAGGTCTCAGGACGAAAATGGACACACGCTGGTTTGTTATTTTGACGCATGTCCATTTTCCTGCCCCTTAAAAAAGGCCCCTTTTCCAGGACACAGTAAAAACTGGCCTGGTGCGCACCCAAAAGACATGCTTGCACTGCCGCAGCCTACTTATTGCCGCGGCTTAGTCAAAGGCAGTGGCGTAGCAAGGGCAGGGCGGTGGGGGTGGTCCGCCCCGGGTGCACGCTGCTGGAGGGTGCAGAGAGCAGCGGCACGCGCCTGTCAGCTCCACTGGTTCCCTGCTCCCTCTGCCCTGGAACAGGTTACTTCTTGTTCTGGCGCAGAGGGAGCAGGGAGCCAGCGGAGCCGACAGGCGTGCGGCTGCTCTCTGCACCCTCCAACCGCCAAGAATGCACCCGGGGAGGGGGGTGTCTTTGCGCTTGGGGGGTGTCGTGTTGCACCCTGGGGGGACAGATGCCGCTGCACCCGGGGGGGGGGGGGTGCACAGCGGCGATCCACCTCGGGTGGCAGCCGATCTTGCTACGCCACTGGTCAAAGGGCCCCTTAGAGCACTGTGTAAAATTTTGGAGACTGCACCTTCAAAAAGATATAAATAGAATGGAGTTGGTCCAGAGGCAGCTACTAAAACAGTCAGCAGTCTTTGTCATCAAGCTTTTGGGGACAGGCTTAAACTTACAGCTTAGGAACAGGAGCAGAGGATATCTTCTGGAGTTTTGGCCAAGGGGCAGGTAAGCTCCAGAGCCCCACACAGATTTCATGCCTAATGGGAGTTATGCCCTCTAGCTGCCAAGCGATATGGCCTGGTGGTCCAAGAACCAGGTAAGTCAGGGTTTAAATCCTACATCTACCATTAACAGGTCTTGTGACCTCAGGCAAATCACTTTATTTTCCCATGGTCTCAGGTACTTACTTAGACTACCCCAAATAGATAAGAGACTTGCCTGAGGTCACAAGAAGTATTAGTGGTAGAAATAGGAAATCTCGGGCCCTTGCTGATTTCTTACACTTTAAGAGGAGGATTTGGGGGGGACACCGGTGCCGGAAAGAATATTTGAAGCGGGGGAGTCGGAGAAACTAAACAAATTCTCTGTAACCTTGGAGGATGTAATGGGTCAGTTCAGCAAGCTGAAGAGTAGTAAATCACCGGGACCTGATGGTATTCATCCCAGAGTATTAATAGAACTAAAAAATGAACTTGCGGAGCTACTGTTAGAAATATGCAATCTGTCCCTAAAATCGAGTGTAGTACCGGAAGACTGGAGGGTAGCCAATGTTACTCCGATTTTTAAGAAGGGTTCCAGAGGAGATCCGGGAAATTATAGACCGGTGAGTCTGACGTCGGTGCCGGGCAAGATGGTGGAGGCTATTATTAAGAATAAAATTGCAGAGCATATACAAAAACATGGACTGATGAGACAAAGTCAGCACGGATTTAGTGAAGGGAAGTCTTGCCTCACCAATCTAATGCATTTTTTTGAGGGGGTAAGCAAACATGTGGACAATGGGGAGCCGGTTGATATTGTATATCTGGATTTTCAGAAGGCGTTTGACAAAGTGCCGCACGAAAGACTCCTGAAGAAATTGCAGAGTCATGGAATCGGAGGTAGGGTATTATTATGGATTAAGAACTGGTTGAAAGATAGGAAGCAGAGAGTAGGATTGCGTGGCCAGTATTCTCAGTGGAGGAGGGTAGTTAGTGGGGTCCCGCAGGGGTCTGTGCTGGGTCCGTTGCTTTTTAATGTATTTATAAATGACCTAGAGATGGGAATAACTAGTGAGGTAATTAAATTCGCCGATGACACAAAATTATTCAGGGTCGTCAAGTCGCAGGAGGAATGTGAACGATTACAGGAGGACCTTGCGAGACTGGGAGAATGGGCGTGCAAGTGGCAGATGAAGTTCAATGTTGACAAGTGCAAAGTGATGCATGTGGGTAAGAGGAACCCGAATTATAGCTACGTCTTGCAAGGTTCCGCGTTAGGAGTTACGGATCAAGAAAGGGATCTGGGTGTCGTCGTCGATGATACGCTGAAACCTTCTGCTCAGTGTGCTGCTGCAGCTAGGAAAGCGAATAGAATGTTGGGTGTTATTAGGAAGGGTATGGAGTCCAGGTGTGCGGATGTTATAATGCCGTTGTATCGCTCCATGGTGCGACCGTACCTGGAGTATTGTGTTCAGTACTGGTCTCCGTATCTCAAAAAAGATATAGTAGAATTGGAAAAGGTACAGCGAAGGGCGACGAAAATGATAGTGGGGATGGGACGACTTTCCTATGAAGAGAGGCTGAGAAGACTAGGGCTTTTCAGCTTGGAGAAGAGACGGCTGAGGGGAGATATGATAGAAGTGTATAAAATAATGAGTGGAATGGATCGGGTGGATGTGAAGCGACTGTTCACGCTATCCAAAAATACTAGGACTAGAGGGCATGAGTTGAAGCTACAGTGTGGTAAATTTAAAACGAATCGGAGAAAATTTTTCTTCACCCAACGTGTAATTAGACTCTGGAATTCGTTGCCGGAGAACGTGGTACGGGCGGTTAGCTTGACGGAGTTTAAAAAGGGGTTAGATAGATTCCTAAAGGACAAGTCCATAGACCGCTATTAAATGGACTTGGAAAAATTCCGCATTTTTAGGTATAACTTGTCTGGAATGTTTTTACGTTTGGGGAGCGTGCCAGGTGCCCTTGACCTGGATTGGCCACTGTCGGTGACAGGATGCTGGGCTAGATGGACCTTTGGTCTTTCCCAGTATGGCACTACTTATGTACTTATGTACTTATAAGTTCATGCTGACCTCCTTCCAATCTGCTCTTTTACGCGCCAAACAGGATTATTATATCCAACTGACCAACTCTCTTGGCTCTAACCCGCGACTTCTCTTCACCACATTGAACTCTCTCCTCAAGGTGCCCCCTCCCCCAACTCCCCCTTCATTATCTCCTCAGACCCTTGCTGAATTCTTTCACGACAAGGTTCAGAAGATATCCTCTGCTCCTGTTCCTAAGCTGTAAGTTTAAGCCTGTCCCCATAAGCTTGATGACAAAGACTGTTGACTGTTTTAGTAGCTGCCTCTGGACCAACTCCATTCTATTTATATCTTTTTGAAGGTGCAGTCTCCAAAATTTTACACAGTGCTCTAAGGGGCCCTTTGACCAGTGGCGTAGCAAGGTCGGCTGCCACCCGGGGCAGATCGCCGCTGCGCATCCCCCCCCCCCCGGGTGCAGCGGCATCCGTCCCCCCATTGAACGGACATTGAACTCAAGGTGCCCCCTCCCCCAACTCCCCCTTCATTATCTCCTCAGACCCTTGCTGAATTCTTTCACGACAAGGTTCAAAAGATAAACCTTGCATTCTCTACCTCGACACCTCTCCCTCCACTAGTCCGTTCCCCTCTCTCTCCTCCCCCTCATTCCCTTTCCTCCTTTCCTGAAGTTACTATTGAGGAAACTACACTTCTCCTTTCTTCCTCAAAATGTACCACCTGTTCCTCTGATCCCATTCCCACCCACTTTCTTAATGCCATCTCTCCTGCTCTTATTCCTTTTATCTGTCACATTCTCAACCTCTCACTTTCCACTGCGACTGTCCCTGCTGCCTTTAAACATGCTGTGGTCACACCTCTCCTTAAGAAGCCTTCACTCGACCACACTTGTCCCTCTAATTACCGACCCATCTCCCTCCTTCCCTTTCTCTCCAAATTACTTGAGTGTGCTGTTCACCACCGCTGCCTTGATTTTCTGTCCTCACATGCTATTCTTGACCCACTACAATCTGGTTTTCGCCCTCTCCACTCAACCGAAACTGCGCTTACTAAAGTCTCCAATGACCTATTACTGGCTAAATCCAGAGGTCTCTATTCCATCCTCATTCTTCTTGATCTTTCTGCTGCTTTTGACACTGTCGATCACAGCATACTCCTCGATACCCTGTCCTCACTTGGATTCCAGGGCTCTGTCCTTTCCTGGTTCTCTTCCTACCTCTCCTTCCGCACCTTCAGTGTTCACTCTGGTGGATCCTCTTCTACTTCTATCCCTCTGCCTGTTGGCATACCTCAGGGTTCTGTTCTTGGTCCCCTCCTCTTTTCTATCTACACTTCTTCCCTTGGTTCATTAATCTCATCCCATGGCTTTTCCTACCATCTCTATGCTGATGACTCCCAAATCTACCTTTCTACCCCTGATATCTCACCTTGCATCCAAACCAAAGTTTCAGCGTGCTTGTCTGACATTGCTGTCTGGATGTCTCAACGCCACCTGAAATTAAACATGACCAAAACCGAGCTTCTCATTTTTCCCCCGAAACCGACCTCCCCACTCCCCCCACTGTTGATGGCTCTCTCATTCTCCCTGTCTCCTCAGCTCGAAACCTTGGGGTCATCTTTGACTCTTTTCTCTCCTTCTCTGCTCATATCCAGCAGATCGCAAAGACCTGACATTTCTTTCTTTACAACATCCGTAAAATCCACCCCTTTCTTTCCGAACCAAAGTTTCAGCGTGCTTGTCTGACATTGCTGTCTGGATGTCTCAACTCCACCTGAAATTAAACATGACCAAAACCGAGCTTCTCATTTTCCCCCCAAAACGACCTCCCCACTCCCCCCATTTTCTATTTCTGTTGATGGCTCTCTCATTCTCCCTGTCTCCTCAGCTCGAAACCTTGGGGTCATCTTTGACTCTTCTCTCTCCTTCTCTGCTCATATCCAGCAGATCACCAAGACCTGTCATTTCTTTCTTTACAACATCCATAAAATCCGCCCCTTTCTTTCTGAGCACTCTTCCAAAACCCTCATCCACACCCTTGTCACCTCTCGTTTAGACTACTGCAATCTACTTCTTGCTGGCCTCCCACTTAGTCACCTCTCCCCTCTCCAATCGGTTCAAAACTCTGCTGCCCGTCTCATCTTCCGCCAGGGTCACTTTACTCATACTACCCCTCTCCTCAAGTCGCTTCACTGGCTCCCTATCCATTTTTGTATCCTGTTCAAACTTCTTCTACTAACCTATAAATGTACTCACTCTGCTGCTCCCCAGTATCTCTCCACACTCGTCCTTCCCTACACCCCTTCCCGTGCACTCCGCTCCATGGATAAATCGTTCTTATCTGTTCCCTTCTCCACTACTGCCAACTCCAGACTTCGCGCCTTCTGTCTCGCTGCACCCTATGCCTGGAATAAACTTCCTGAGCCCCTATGTCTTGCCCCATCCTTGGCCACCTTTAAATCTAGACTGAAAGCCCACCTCTTTAACATTGTTTTTGACTCGTAACCACTTGTAACCACTCGCCTCCACCTACCCTCCTCTCCTCCTTCCTGTACACATTAATTGATTTGATTACTTTATTTTTTGTCTATTAGATTGTAAGCTCTTTGAGCAGGGACTGGTTTCTTCTATGTTTGTGCAGCGCTGCGTACGCCTTGTAGCGCTATAGAAATGCTAAATAGTAGTAGTAGTAGTAGTAGTGGTAGAAATAGGATTTGTTTTATAGGTAGAGATATATTTACAGTGTCTGACTTGCAATAAATTTCCCTAAAGTGCCCCCGATGCAGGTGTTGCTACGTCAAAACATGTTGGGCAGTATGAATAATTGTATATAACGTCTGGACACATAGACATCTGAGAACCACCTTTTTATATTGACTTCAATAAAGTTCTGCTCCGCTGCTCTTTGTTTTCTCTTCATTTCGTACTGCAGTTGGCTTCTGTCTCTCTTTTATATTGTGACAGCACAAGAAGATTTGCCAGGTGTGTGCATACTTCTCTTTCCTAGCAGGCAGGGAGAGGAATTCACTGGATCTGTACTGCCTTGCATGGATCAGGTGAGTTTCTCATTCAGGTGTTAACCCATGTGTATCTATGTTAATAAGTTTAGCTCTTAAATCACAATGGTTTCCATAACCAGCTGTCATCTGGCTAGCACTGCCGTCTGCAAGCTCTTTGTGCTTCAATTTGCCATGTGTTTGCAGTTCCTCCAGTATAAATGTTACCATACAAAGCTGGTTAAATGTTTAGCACTAGACAAAATTAAGGGGAGCGTGTGGTTTAATGCTCAGAGTTTTAAACTATGAATCAGAAGCATCCCAAGGATGTGGGTTTGAGAAGCCCCTGCCCACCAGTGGCTCTTTCTGTGCCTCACGCAGGTCCCTTTATCTCCCTGTGCCTCTGCTTATGCTGCTGTAATTGGGAAAAAGAATAATGACATTGTTCCTTCTTCTCCCCTTTACCCTCAGGAAGAAATTTGTGACGTTATGCCATATATTCCAAAGAAAACTGAACGCATATTTCTGAAAGAGTAAATTGTAAAAGTATATTGGCAACCTGTATACACGAGAAATACAGAAAAGAAAATGAGTTGGAGAATTTTCTCAGTCAGTACTTTTGGTGGTTTTCTCCCCCAAATACTGCATTTGCATTTTTTTTTGATCCAGCAGTTTCCTCTGCTCCTGCTCCTGCTCCAGCTCAATCAGAACCAGGACTGGAATCTGGCACCTGGAGCTTTTATTTGCAACGACCAGGAATTTTCTTCTATTTTACATGCTCCCATCTCTCCCTCTTCAATGTAACTAGATTGGTCCTTGCAACTATTGTGTTAATATTTAAACAACACGGTCAGTGTTTCTTTTAAACACCAGCCATAGCATTTAAATTAATCACAGATACAGTATTCAGTGTCATTATCCAGAGAGCGAGCAGCTCTGAATATCTGTGCAGAGCAGACTGCGCTATCATTAACCAGATGTTGGCAATATTTAGTCCACTATCTGGATAGCTATCCTGATAAAATTAGGACAGTTATTTTGCTTCATAACTTTACCTGGATAGTGTAACCAGGTACCTCTAAGTGCAGCCAAGGATAGAACAATCTCCTCCAGCCATAGGCTTCTGGTACAGTCAAGAAATAAATGTCCACCAGCAACTTCAATCTTAAGGACTTTATTCCATGCAGGTTTCTAGTAGACCTGATACACAGTTCCAACAGCAGCATTCACCTTCAATCTTAAGCATATATAAGCCACCTGAAAGTGTGTGGCAAATAGTCCCCTTTAAGCAGTAGGCTATCAGCACATACCAGGATTCAATACAGGCTCACAGTCAGCTCCAGTCTGGGCTCTTTATCCAGTGCACAATAAACAGTAGTTCAATTCCAAATAGAAGCAGTTCTTTCAGTTCATCATCACAGTTAAATCACAAAGCAGCAATTTTTACCTTCTACTCTCTTTACCTTCAGGAGAGTTCAATACTTTAGGGACCTCCCTTACCCAAGGATTCTCAGCCTGCAAATACTTTTGGGACTTCCTCACACTCAAGGGATTTCAGCCTGTTTCAGTACTTTAGGGACCTCTCTTACCCAAGGGTTTTCAGCCTGCAACTGCTTCTTTCTTTCTGCTTCTCTTTCCTGGGACTCCTTCCCACCTGCCTAATCAATCCCTGGCTTCTGCTACCACAACCAATCATTCTCCTTCCATTAGCTTCTCCCACACCAGCTAAGTTAAGCATTAGACTAATGATGAGCTCCTGTACACAAGGTTTCCTAACTCTCTTTCCCCCTAGTGGCAGCCATCTACACGTCCTGCCAGCTTACACCCATGTCTTCCCCCATTGCAGCTAGGAGTCCAGTCCGGGTTCCTCATCTCACCCCCTGGCTCCTTGTCTGCAATGCCTTCTGAGACTTGTATTTCCAACTGACACTGCCTTAACCCAACTATCACAATAGCTATTCAGATAGTAGAATGAATATGATGCTTTCTGGTTAATTCAGCTGTCTACCCACACACCAACCCAGCACTATCCACAAATAGTATTGGATAGGGGAATTATCTGAATAACAGCAGCTGTTATCCAGATAATTCCCTTTGAATATCAGGCCGTATAGTCCTATTCAAGGGTCCATATATCAGCCCTCCTTCTAGAACTCTCCAAATCATAAGCCATGAATTTGGCCAGCAGGTGCCACCTGTCAGCAATGATCATGACTCCCTCCAACTCTTTGCCTCCTCAGCTCCAGACAACCAATAGAATGGAGGACTCAGCTTGGGAATAAAAATGGAGACCGCCCATATGGCAGCGTACAATGGTGCTACTAAGTCACTGGTCTAGCCCTGTCCAATGGGAAGAATAATCCGAATCGTAGTTACTTGATGGTAGGGTCCACTTTAGGAGTCAGCGCCCAAGAAAAAGATCTATGTGTCATCGTAGAAAATACACTGAAGTCTTCTGCCCAGTGTGCACCGGCAGCCAAAAAAGCAAACAGGATGCTAGGAATTATTAGGAAAGGGATGCAAAATAAGACCAAGAATATTATAATATCGCTGTACCGCTCCATGGTTCAACCTCACCTTGAACATTGTGTGCAATTCAGGTCACTGTATCTCAAAAAAAGATATAATGGAATTAGAAAACTTTGAAAGAAGGGCGACCAAAATGATAAAGGGGATAAAACTCCTCTCATATAAGTAAAGGCTATAGAGGTTAGGGCTCTTCAGATTGGAAAAGAGATGGCTGAGGGGTGATAGCATATAGGTCTACAAAATCCTGAGAGGTGTAGAACAGGTAAAAGTGAATTGATTTTTTTTAATACTTTTTCAAAAAGTACAAAGACTAGGGGACACTCAATGAAGTTATATAGTAATACTTTTAAAACAAATAAGAGAAAATATTTTTTCACTCAATGAATGGCTAAGCTCTGGAACTCATTGCTAGAAGATGTGGTTACAGCAGTTAGCATATCTCGGTTAAAAACAAGTTTGGACCAGTTCCTGGAGGAAAAGTCCATAGTCTGCTATTGAGGTAAACATGGGGGAAGCCATTGCTTGCCCTGGGATTAGTAGTATGAAATCTTGCTACTATTTGCTACTATTTGGGTTTCTGCCAAGTACTTGTGACCTGGATTGGCCACTGTTGGAAGCAGGATACTGGGCTGGATGGACCATTGGTCTGACCCAGAATGGCTATTCTTATGCTCTTATTTAAAAGTTAATTATTATGAACAGTTGAAATCACAGAATATCTCACCTTATTTTATTACATTGAATGCTTTGTGAGGTATCCTGAGTAAGAGAACCATATAAATAAATCAAAGAAAGTGAACGTGTGTTATCTAGAGGAACTTACAAAGCCCTGGACACAAAACAGCCCTCTACAGAAGCATAAGTTGTTCCTCTGAGCTCATTCCTCGAGTAAATGATATATTAACAATATTTACATCCAGACAGGCCAGGGAAAGTGTAAGTGAAGGAACAAGGCAGGTCAGGTTAACCGTATGTGACCAGGCACCCCAAGTTCTTTCTAATCTTCTTTACAAGCAGATTAATTTGGTGTGGATTTCAGTTCAAGTCCGTCTAATGCCAGCATGCCAGTATAGACAACTGAACTTCAGGCTACAATAACAACCTTTCTGTTTTTCTAAACTAAGAAATAATGTCATCATTTTTTTTTAATCTAGCAAGCATGCATCGTGTGCCAAATTCTGACACATTTATCTCGCTTCAGTACTGTTGAATATATTCATATTATCAGTGTTATTTTTGGACTTAAGTACAGATAGATTACACTTCCCGAAAGTCCATTAAATACAGAGCAGCATGACCTATTGATTAGGTAACACAGTGTACGGGTCATTGAAAATAAGCATCAACCTCCCACCCCCACCTCCACCACCCCCCACCACCAAATCTTGATCTATTTTCCAGCCTCCATGAACGACACATAGCAAGTATCTATCTGCAGTTATGCAAAATGAAAGATAGTTTTCTAACTTGACATTTTAGCAAGGTAATTTTAATTTTCAAGTGGATGATAGCACTAAAGTGTACTTTTAGTGGATGCAACAAGCAGCTTGATTTAAACACTGATGTGGGTGTTCACATTAATACTGTGCTGAATAGCAGGCCTAAACTAAGTGTGTAATTTTTTTTTTTTTTGCTCCATTTATACCCTGTGCTTTCCCACTCATAGCAGGTTCAATGTGGCTTACATGTTACATACAGGTACTTACTTGTGCCTGGGGCAATGGAGGGTTAAGTGACTTGCCCAGATTCATAGGGAGCTGCCTGTGCCTGCAGTGGGAATTGAACCGAGGTCCCCAGGACCAAAGTCCACCATGCTAACCACTAGGCCACTCCTCCACCCCGTACAAAAGTTGACACTAATTCAGCAAAAAATTTTTCTTAGAATAGACAACCTTTAAAGCTGAAAACAAAATTTCAGTTTTTCATTCATTCACACTGTCAAAATTTAGAAATTTTTAGAATGTTTTTATTATTAATGGAGGTCTTTTTCCTCCACTAATATTAAAAAAAATTCTAAACAATTTCTAAATTTTGACAGTGTGAATGAATGAAAAATTGAGAAATTTTGTTTTCAGCTTTAAAGGTTGTCTAATGTATCCATACAACAGACAAATGTTGTCACTATATGGATCTTTGCTTGCAGTCAAAATTCTTTTTAGCCTGATATCATCCACAGAGTGGTTGAAAATACATGGAAAGGGAAATTATACATTTATCTGCTGCTGGTAAACATATACTGTAACTTTCTTAGAAAACGGACCCCAGCATGTTACCCTCACAATACAGGTGAACTCAGAGGCATATAACTATGACAGAGGGGACGCATATAGGTTGGAAATCACAGCCTTCAAGGAAGATATCAAAGGGCCAATTCAAAATTAATGATCCTTATCATCCATGAACACTGGGAGGGTATTAGTACCATTCTAAACCTTATACCAAAGGTGTAGTAAAAAGGTATGATGTGGATTAAGAATGACACCAACAGCAGAGGTGGTCCATGGAAGAAGGACAGCCAGTACTTAGTCCAAATGAAACTTTATTGAAGACAAAGCTAGACCTGACTTGGCCAAGTTTCAGCACTTGCCTACATCAGGGGTCTACAAAATATATCCACATACAAAGATAAAATATAAAATTAGTAAAATAAATTCAAAAAATAATATTATACATACAAATATAAACAGACAAAACTGTACAACTAAGATGGCGTGGAGGAAATGCAATTTTGATTTTACTCAGAAAGGAGCAATGATATATTTTTGAGTAGAATACAGTTACTCCTGATGGCCTCAAAACCTGTGTCCTTTTTTATGATCTTTTGTTGTCTATTGAGTCTGATAATCTGATGTTCCCCTTTTTTCTTCTCTTGTTCCTTTTTTCTCCCCTTCCCTCTCCTTTTTTTTACCTTCCCTTTCTCCCCCTTTCCTTCCTTCCCCTTCTCTTTTTATCCCCTTTTCCCCTTCTTCGCCACTTCTTCTGTGCCTTTTCCCTTTTCCCCTGTTTTCCTTTTCACCCCTCATTCCCCACCCACTTCCCACTCCATTTTCTTCCCCTTGCCCCTTCCTCTCCCCTTCACTCCACCTCCACCCCTCTCTCTCTTTCTACTACTACTAATCATTTCTATTGCACTACTAGATGTATGCGGCACTATACACATTATATGCAGGTACTTCTCTGTCCTTAGAGACAATTGAGGACTAATCGGTCCAGTGGCATACCTAGTTTGGCTGCCACCCAGGGCAGGTTGTGCTACACCCCCTCCCCCCCCCCCCCGCATCACCCACCCCTTCAGTGCATCACCCCTCCTCCCATAGCACATCACCCACCTCTCCCCCCCCGAAGCGCATCATCCTCACCACCTGGGGGTGCATGGAGCAGTCACATGGCTGTTGGCTCCTCCAGTCCCCTGTGCAGGATGAGGGTCCCTGCACTCAAAAATGGTTGGAAACTCCTGCATTATATCAGTCAACTTTCCATTTTCTACATGTTTATTTACATCTTCAAAAAATTGATAAGGTAATAACTTGCCTTTGCAGAAGTCAAGTTGGTGTTTCTCCATTTGTCTGGGTTGAACCATGGCATGGAAGATTAAGGATTAAAAGATCAAGCTTCCTGTAGGCAAACGCTAAAATGTAGTAAGGTGGTGACGTAGGTTGTATAAAATCTTTCTAACCTCATTATCAGTTGGCAACCAGGGTCCTTCTTCTTTCCCTTCAGACAGTGGAAATAGTCCTGCTGACAGAGCTTTGGCATATCTCACTGACACAAGTAAAGGTTCTTGCTCAAGGTTTTCCTGGTTGTTTTAAATAAGGATTTTTTTCAGAATATCAGCTTATCTCAGTGTTGGCTGTGTTATCTCTTCTGGTTTGTAGGTTTCCTTATTACATATCTTCTTCAGGTATTTTATTCCACACAATGTCCAATACAGAAATATGACTTCCCTGACTTTTTTTTTCCTGCATTACGAACAAAACACAACTGGAATGCAACCATCCACACTGAAGTAAAAGAACAATTCCAAAACAAGGCATCTAATATGACACACTGCAAAATAGATTTTGTCTGCTTAGTAGCGTCTTCCAGCATTTAATGTTACAGAACCCAATGATCAAACTACTCCAAATGTTTAAACATGTAATAATCAGCTTTTGAGTTTCTAAGGATATAACCTCCATGAAGTAAAGTTACAAAGGGGCCAGAAACTTTGAATAATAAAATGAACATTATTATAGATGATTAATAGCGAGATTATTGTTTGTCCCAGAGTTCCGGGTATGACTCCTAAAGTTTTCCTCAGAAATATTTCCTCAATTATTACTTTAAAAGGAGTGAAGCCTGTGAAAACTGGGATTACTTTAATCAGTGGGATCTGAATTAGAGACTTAAGTATATGAATTGTTAAATAACTTCTGGTTTTTAAAAGAGAGAGAATGTAATCGGATGTATTATTTCTAACTAATATTAGACAATAAGTATGTTTTCAATGAAATGATTTGACTATACACCGTATTGGCCTTAAAGAAGCCAACCAGATGATCAATGTGGAATAATGAATTAGACGAGTAATATCTGGGGATAATCAGCTTAATACCACTTTTTTTTTCTGTTTACCGTTTAATTGATCTCATTGTCTTGTTTCACTCTCCCTATTTAGTGGTCTAAGGAAGAGAATAGAATTACCTGACTGAAATAATTCCTATATATTACTTTCTCTGTATTTCTGGCAAGTTGTTTTATCGCTTGTAAAAATTTAAATGGTTATAAATAAAAAATTATTTAAAAAGATTACGATTATTATCTTAGTCTATGTACATATTATTGTATATTTGCATTGAATTTATTCATAAAGGCTCCTGAGGCAGGCTATTTGACCAAAACATGGTGCTGTGTTGAGTTTTTTTTATAAAGTCTCCTGTTGGACCTATACTGTTCTCCTGTTTTCTTTGGAAGTGTCCTGTTGGCTACACTACCTCTTTTGCTGATTTTGTGCCTGTAGTGTTTCAAGTTCCTCCACTTCTGTGGATTCCTCTTCATAACCATTAGGGAAACCAGGCAGTTACCTAAGGCAGTCTCATCTGGGGGGAGGGGCAAAGAAAAGCTGCAGTCACAGTATCCCAATACCTAGTGACAGCCACCCAAACTCAAAGAACCATCAATGCAAAGTTTTAATACTACTACTACTATTTAACATTTCTAAAGCACTACCAGGGTTGCGCAGCACTGTACAATTAACAAAGAAGGACAGGCCCTGCAGAAAGGGGGGTAATTTTCAAATAGCTCTATTACCAGGGTATGTTCTTTTTGCCCTCATATTGTGTGTGTGGGTATGTGTGTGTGTGGAGGCGGAGTGTTTATATATATGTATATAATGTATGTGCATGCAAATGTGTGTATATATTTAATATGTCAAAGTATCATGGCCAATCGTGTGTTACAGGATTTTTTTAGGGAGAGGCATGGTGTTGGGGAGATCATGATTAGTCAATTTATGTATCAAAATCTCAGGAGGACCTGAAAATTAATTACAGGGAGGGGGCCTGCCCTGTGTATATATGTGTGATAATAAGTATATATTTGTGTCTTTTCCTCACTCAACTTAAAAAAAAAAATACTTGCGCTGGCCCCACCACCAGATATCCCCCTGATGGCACCAAAAATGTTGCTCCCTGACCCTGCAACACCAGCGCATGGTTAGTTTTTGCGCACGCATTGAAAACTGAGCATGCACAGCTGTTGGTGTTGGCGGCTCAGAGAGTTGACACAGACTGCAGCGCTGAGGTGGACAGCAGTGGTTTCAGTGCCATTGAGGAGAGGTCTTCAGTTGGCAGGGCAGGGGGGATCCCCAACAGCTACCGCCAAGGGTGCACCACTGTTGAGTGGGACCCAAAGTGCTCCTCCAAAGGCCTTAACAAACAGAAAAGTTTCAACAGATTTCTTGCCAGAAACGTCTGCTTGAATGGAGATGGAAAGCTGATTCCAAAGTGCTGGGGCAGGCCAAAAAAAAAAGCAAAGCACTGTCCCTGTTAGTTACCAGGTGAGCAGTCACTGACCTAAGAGAACGTCCAAGTATGGTGAAACCCGCTCATATAAGGCTTTATCAGCAAGGACAAACACCTTAAAGTATATCCAATAACAGATTGGAAGCCAATGAAAATATACAAACAAAGGAGTCATGTGATCAAACCTATGCACTGTCCCTAAGAGGCATATTGCAGCATTCCAAAGTGTTTGCACACTCTTCAGAGCATATTTATTTGGCAAATTCCTGCACACGAGAAATCAATAACGTATGAAGCAAAAAAAAAATGTAACGTGGTCTCATCAAAGTAGTCTCTAATAGAAGATGACAAATCACCAGAAACCCTTTTTTACTACATTACAAAATTGATATCCCGCATTATCTAGTAGTCTAAACAGTTTACAAATAACACACATAATAATAATAAACATCATACATAGCAGCTAAAATAAAACACAGAACATTTACGTACAAATCTGACAGCCTCAAAAAGTCACCACTTCTGCCACACCGCAGTGTCATATCAGAAAGTAAAATACCTTATTCAGGAAAAGCCTGAGAGGAGGAGTAGCCTAGTGGTTAGTGCAGTGGACTTTGATCCTGGGGACCTGAGTTCAATTCCCACTGCAGCTCCCTATGTCTCTGGGCAAGTCACTTAACCCTCCATTGCTGCTGCTACAAAAAAAGTACCTGAATATATGTAAACCGCTTTAAATGTAGTTGCAAAAACCACAGAAAGGCAGTATATCAAGTCCCATTTCCCTTTCCCTATTGGAGATTCTACATGGAATGTTGCTATTCCACTAGCAACATTCCATGTAGAAGCCTGCCCCTGCAGATCAGCAATGCAGTTGCACAGGCTTCTGTTTCTGTGAGTCTGACGTCCTGACTCATGTAAGGGCACGCTAAGGCCACTTTTTACCGATGTTTGGTAAAAGGGCCCCAAAGTGTGTACTTTTACACAGGGCTTTTTATGTGCCAGTACACACCGGTATGTCGTACCGGCACCTTTTTTCCCCCCGGCGAGTCCTGCACCCTTCCTCTCACTCCCCTACTTACTGTTTTTCTAGGACTCAGCAGCGCGAACGGTGCAGGCAGCGATTGATAGAGGCTGGCAGCGTCGGAGCTTCCCTCTGCGAGTCCCACCTACGTTGTTTCAACTTCCTGTTTCCTCATAGGTGGGACTCGCAGAGGGAAGCTCCGACGCTGCCAGTCTCTCTCAATCACTGCACCATTCGCGCTGCTAAGTCTGACACTGGCAGCCTTTCTATCACTTCACTGGCAGGCAGTGGAGGATGGGCTGGGAGAAGGAGGATGGGCTGGGGAAGAAGAATCGCTGGACATAGAAGAGGGGAGGACAGGGGAGAGAGGAGAATCGCTGGACATGGATGGCAGGGCAGGACAGGGGGCAGAGAAGAATCACTGTACATAGATGGGAGGGGAGGGCAGGGGAAGGAGGAGACATACTGGACATGGATGGGATGGGAGGTCAGGGAAGAGAGATTTGCTGGACATGGATGGAAGGGGAGGGCAGGGGAGAGAGGAGAATCGTTGGACATGGATGAGAGGGGAGGGAAGGGGAGAGAGGAGAATCGCTGGTCATGGATAGCAGGGGAGGACAAGGGGCAGAGAAGAATCACTGGACATGGATGGCAGGGGAGGGCAGGGGAAGGAGGAAACATACTGGACATGGGTGGAAGGGGAGGGCAGGGGAGAGAGGAGAATCGTTGGACATGGATGAGAGGGGAGGGAAGGGGAGAGAGGAGAATCGCTGGTCATGGATAGCAGGGGAGGACAAGGGGCAGAGAAGAATCACTGGACATGGATGGCAGGGGAGGGCAGGGGAAGGAGGAAACATACTGGACATGGATGGGAGGGGAGGCCAGTGAAGAGAGATTCACTGGACATGGATGGAAAGGGAGGGCAGGGGAGAGAGGAGAATCATTGGACATGGATGAGAGGGGAGGGAAGGGGAGAGAGGATAATTGCTGGACATGGATGGCAGGGGAGGACAGGGGACAGAAGAGAATCGCTGGACATGGGAGGGGAGGGCAGGGGAGAGAGGAGACATGCTGGACAATGATAGAGGGGAGGGAAGAGAGGAAGGAGATGCACATGGATGGGAGGGCAGGGAAGAGAGGAGAAATGCTGGAAATGGATGGATGGAGGGGTTGGCAGGGAGAGAGGAGAAATGCTGGACTTGGATGGAGGAGAGGGGAGAGAGAATTATTGCTTTATATGGATACAGGGGAGGGAAGAGAGGAGAAATGCTGGACATGGATGGATGGAGGGGTTGGCAGGGAGAGAGGAGAAATGCTGGACTTGGATGGAGGAGAGGGGAGAGAGAATTATTGCTTTATATGGATACAGGGGAGGGAAGAGAGGAGAAATGCTGGACATGGATAGAGGGTAGGAGAGAGGAGAAGTGCTGGACATGAATGGAGGGGAGGAAAGAAAAAAGAAGAAGATGCACATGAATGGAGATGAGGCAAAGGGAAGAGAGGAGAAAAACTGCACATGGATGGAGAAAATAGGCAAAAGCTGGAACCACGTTATACCTCCTCCAGTCAGTTTCACGGAGGAGGACCCAGCTTTTACTTATGGATGTATGGCAAGAAATAAAGAAGAAAGGAGGAAAGTAAAGAAATAAATGGAAAGGAAGCCCTGGAAACGGAGTTAAGGGAACAGATAGAGAGCAGCAGAATCAGAGACTGGGACCAATATGGATAGAAAAACAAAGTCACCAGACAACAAAGGTAGAAAAAATCATTTTATTTTCATTTTAGTGTCTGGAATATGTCCAATTTGAGAATTTACATCTGCTGTCTTATTTTACACTGGGTATACTGGAGCTGTAACAGCTTACAGATATTATTTATAATGAAAAAAATCATGTTATTTTTTTTTCTCCTATACTAGTATAATATTTTCAATGATGTCTGTTTATATGCACCATGGCAGGTATAAGGGGTGTGGCTAATGTGGGTGTGGCTGTCATAGGGGTGGAGACATATGTGGTGACCCTACCCATAATGAGTACCAGCACCTTGTTTTCTACAAAAAAGCACTGCTTTTACACCACTTGGTATTTTATAAGATTTACACATATATGCAGTGCTTTTTTTGTAGAAAAAAAGGTGCCGGTACTCATTATGGGCGGGGTCACCACATATGGCTCCACCCCTATGATAGCTGCACCCTCCCATCCATGTCCAGCAATTCTCTCTTCCCTGCCCTCCCCTCCCATCGATGTCCAGCGATTCTCCTCTCTCCCATGCCCTCCCCTCACCCATGTCCAGCGATTCTTCATCCCCCAGCCCGTCCTCCTTCTCCATTGCCTGCCAGCGAAGCGATAGAAAGGCTGTCAGCGTCGGACTCAGCAGCGCGAACGGTGCAGCGATTGAGAGAGGCTGGCAGTGTCGGAGCTTCCCTCTGCGAGTCCTGCCTATGCGGAAACAGGAAGTTGAAACAACGTAGGCGGGACTCGCAGAGGGAAGCTCCGATACTGCCAGCCTCTATCAATCGCTGCCTGCACCGTTCGCGCTGCCGAGTCCTAGGAAAACAGTAAGTAGGGGAGTGAGAGGAAGAGTGCAGGACTGGCCAGGGGGGGGGGGGGGGGGGGGGGGGGGGGAAGGTGCTGATACGCCGTACCGGTACCGGCACAAAAAAAGCCCTGCATATATGTGGCCACTTACGTGTGAAAATGGCTTTTGATGTATTTAATTGGCATGCCACTAAAGTTATCTGGATATATACAATATGGGGGGCATTCTATAAATGCACTCAAAAATCTTTGGTGCTAAGCTTGATTCTATATAGGGTGCATGCCCTTTATAGAATCACGCTTAGTTCTGATTCCCGCACAGACTTATGGTGTAAATGCTTGCATCCAAGTTAGGCACGTTGAGGCAGTATACTGTAACAATGCGTGTGACTTTTTGGAACACCCCTCCCGTGCTCCTACTCCTCCCATGGCCACGTCCCCTTTTGAGTTAGGCACCATGCCTCGTAGAATAGAACGCTGGTGCCAATTAATATCAATAACTGTTTGTTAGCACCCAATTATTGATTTTAATTGCCTCATTAGCCAATTAATTTGCGCACGCATCTTGGGAGCATGCCCACATTTTGGCAGACAAATCTAGGTGTCATATTTAGAAACTGGGGATATGTGTGCACAGGATAAGTGTGTGTATGTGTAAACCCAGGGGAAGATGTGCTCAGGAGTGTGACCAATGGCGTATGTATTTGTATATCCAGGATTGAAAAATTCTCAAAAAAGCCAACCCCAATAGTGGGTTCACGGGATTCAACTTAATGATTTTTTAAAATAATTATTATTAAGCTGAATCCTGTGAACACACTATTGGGGTTGGCTTTTTTTTTGAGAATTTTGTATTGGGTGCTTTCCCCTTGAGGGTTTTCTTTGTTTTGATTTGGATATTCAGGGGTATGTGTATGTGTATGCTTAAGCAGAGAATGTGGGTGTGCTGGGAAGGGATGTATGTGGGTGCTCTGTGCACACAGGGGGCAGGGTATCTGTGCGGATGTGTGTGTGTGTGAGAGAGAGAGAGTGTTGGGTGATTCTGGGTTAATAGGGACAGTCTTTCATTTTTGGGTACAAAAATGTACATTATGAGCCTCTAGGCAAAGAGAAAGCGCCTGTATATAATATATGTAAACTATGATCCCTTTACCCCTTTCTTCTCCTCCCCATATTCTCTGCTCCACTCTCTCTCCTCCCCTTCCCTCCTTTGCAGTGTCTCCTCTCCTCTAAACCCCTTCTCATCTACCTCCTCCCTCCCTCCCTTCCCTTCCTTCTTGCATCTACTCTGTGGCAGCCAGCTGAGCTCACTTCTTCCAGTGGTGGAGCATGGATGACCCACCACCCCTTCCTTCCTTCTGCTGCCACCAGTCTCACATTTCTGGATGGCAAGGCCTGGGCTTCATGTGACACTGCTGCTGACCCAGAAGCCAATTCTTCCTCTAGCTAGTACATCTGAAACCCTCTTGCTGCCATTGAGGTCCTCTGTGCTGCACAACCTTTTGCTCTCGATTTCAGAAGTGCTTTCTGCAGGTGCTTCTGAAACTAATATTTCCTGTGTACAAAAATTGCATGGATGAGCAGAAAGACTGACAGGCAGTCTGACCTTCAACAAAAGGTGCTCTGCCTTGTGCAAAAGATGCCTTTATTTAAAAACACACCTAAAACCAGGTAGGTGATTGAGCCTGTCTTCCAGTCTCTTCACAATGGGTAGCATTGAACACTGCTACTACACCCACCTGCTTTAACAGGGCTGGCAGTGACTCATAGCTCTAGGCTTCTGTTTGACTGATCTTTAAACTGTTCTGTCATCTTTGTTTTAACCGTGGGAGCAATAAAAGAAAACATAATGTTTACAGAGCCCCATATTACAAATGCCTTAAAATACATAAGGAATGAAGCGTAGCCACTTTTTTATTACAGCCAACCGCCCATTAAATAAAATCTCCTTTTAAGAGCTAAGCTTTTGGGGTTGTTTTTTTCTCATGCTTTATGTAACAGTGTTGTTCAAAGTGTGAGGAATGGCCTAGTGGTTAGAGCACCGGTCTTACAATCCAAAGGTGGCCGGTTCAAAGCCCACTGCTGCTCCTTGTGATCTTGGGCAAGTCACTTAACCCTCCATTGCCTCTGGTACAAACTTAGATTGTGAGCCCTCCTGGGACAGAGAAATATCGAGTGTACCTGAATGTAACTCACCTTGAGCTACTACTGAAAAAGGTGTGAGCAAAATCCAAATAAATTATTTGAGATTCTGTTGCTACTATCTGAGATTTTACATGGAATGTTGCTACTATTTGAGATTCTAGATGGAATGTTGCTACTATTTGAGATTCTGTTGCTACTATTTGAGATTCTACATGGAATGTTAATGTTGCTATTCCACTAGCAACATTCCATGTAGAAGCCTGCCCTTGCAGATCAGCCATGCAGGCTTCTGTTTCTGTGAGTCTGATATCCTGCACGTACGTGCAGGACGTCAGACTCACAGAAACAGAAGCCTGCGTGGCCGCATTACTGATCTGCAAGGGCAGGCTTCTACATGGAATGTTGCCAGTGGAGGAGTAGCCTAGTGGTTAGTGCAGTGGAACATCGAACGTTGCTACTATTTGAGATTCTACATGGAATGTTGCTATTATTGGTGTTTCTGCATGGAATGTTACTGAGTGGAGGAGTATCCTAGTGGTTAGAGCACTGTGCTTGCAATCCAGATGTGGCCAGTTCAAATCCCACTGCTGCTCCTTGTGATCTTGGGCAAGTCACTTAATCCTCTATTGCCTCAGGTACAAGCTTAGACTGTGAGCCCTCCTGGGACAGAGAAATATCCAGTGTACCTGAATGTAACTCACCTTGAGCTACTACTGAAAAAGGTGTGAGCAAAATCTCAAAAATAAAATACTGGGTCAAAGTACTTAAGTAAAAATAAATATATTTTAATACTTAAGTATAAGTACAGTGAAGAACACATTAAAAATGTTACTTAAATGAAAGTAAAAAAGTTATTGCCTAATATAATACTTTTCCCAGTAAAAAGTATAAATACCACAACCACAATGAATGCAACTATTGTTAGTGCTTTTATCCCAACAGCTTTATTGCTCTACAATTCAATCCACTCTGCTTTTAGTACAACTAAATGTTTGAAAATGACTGTCACTCATGTGAGTCATTAATCCACCACAGTTAAAAAGGTGTCAACAATTGCTCTAGTAGAAAATGGAGTGTTCAGTCTGATAAAAAGTTCCTTCAGATCAAGCCAGGTTCAGTATTACTGATGTCTTCTAACTGGGTCTGCAGGTTATGATCAAGGGAACCTCTGAAACACTTGACTTCTATAGCAAAGAGTACTTCCTCTGTCATTATCTTCTGCATTTGAAGTAGTGCTGTCTTAATTCATCACTTGCATCTTCATCTTTATTTATGTACTAGTAAAAAAAGGCCCGTTTCTGGAGCCAATGAAACGGGCGCTAGCAAGGCTTTCCTCTGGCCCCCCCTCCCCCACCCAATGCACCTTCGTTGTTAGTGACGGCATTGCCGGCGTGGTCGCCATCGATGTGTGACTCAGCCCCCCACCACCTAATGCACCTTCGTCGTCAGTGACGCCATTGTGCCGCCCTGGCCGCCGTCAATGTGAGTGAATTGCTCTGCCCTCAACGTCATAACGTTTGACGCGAGGGCGGGGCCCCGAGACTGTGTTTTTCATGGCTTCAGAGCTTCGAACTTACGAACCTTGGCTTCAGTGACGTCAGACAATAGAACGTTGAGGGTGAGTTTTATATATATAGATTACATTTGTATCCTACATTTTCCCGCATAGCAGTAGGCTCAATGTGGCTTACAGGTTCTGGAGAGGAGAGTACCAACTCCGGGAATATATAGAGTGGAAAATAGAGTAACAGTAGGTGCAAGGAAGCTTATCCTATATAATAATTCTCATCTCCAACGTTCTATGCTTGGGACCGTGGCTCCCTGGCTGCAAGTGGTCTGCGAGGCAGACACGCACGGACGTCACTGACATCAACACAGCTGATTCCAAGGCAAGGGGAGGAGTAGGGAAACACGTGCAGCGTGTTTCCCTACTCCTCCTACTGCCTCGGAATCAGCTGTCACCCCCCCGCGCTACGGCCCCCTCGAAACCCACCCCCTCCCGCGAACCTGTCGATCCCCCCCCCCCGGAACGCTGAAAACCGCACCCCCCCTCCCGCCGCTGTTGTGCACTACCTTCAGGTGGGTTCCTCAATCATCTTCTCAGAAAGTTTAACTCCGTGCGTCTGACGTCAGACGCACGCAGAGGAACTTCCAGACAAGATGATTGAAGAACCTACGGGAAGGGAAGAACAACACGGCGGCGGTGGCGGCAGTTTTCGCTCGCACGGGGGGGGGGGAACGACAGGTTCACGGAAGGGGGGGTTTGAGGGGGCCGTAGCATGGGGGGGGGGAATTGCCTGCCTAAGGCCCGTTTCCTTGCCTACAGAAACGGGCCTTTTTTACTAGTTAATAATAATAATAATAATAACAATAATAATAATAATAAAAATAATAATAATAAGAAGAAGAAGAAACAGCATAAAGAATGTCAAGTCAAATGCAAAGCACTAAGGAAGGCAAAGAGGGACGTTGAAAAAAAGATTGCGCTGGAGGCAAAAACGCATAGTAAAATTTTTTTTAGGTATATTAAAAACAGGAAGCCGGCAAAAGATGTTTCCGGGATAGCCATGTATGTATCAAATCCTGGCTCCATAAGAATCCTAAATTTAAAGCTTGAACTCTGAAAGAGAAAGAAAAAAAGGCACTTTCACATTAATTTAAAAGGTCACATGGCTCCACTGTTCTGGTAGGACACTCCCTCATTCACAGTCCATTCACAAAATCTTAGTAGACAGGCTTTAGTTTCTTCTACAAATCTTTATCTTCATCATCATTGTCCTGCTGTCCAATTATAAACAAGATTTCACAAAGTTGGAATCATTGTCTGTTGTTGTTCTAACAATTTTCAGTGGCATTCCTAGGGCGGCTGACACCCGGGGCGGATCGCCGATGCGCTTCCCCCGGGTGCGCCTCCCCCCTGGCGAAATGACACCTCCCCCCCCCTGGCGAAATGACACCTCCCCCCGGCGAAACAACCCCCCGGGTGCATTTTTACCTGCTGGGGGGGGGGGGGGGTGCCGTGCGCCTGTCTGCTTCGCTCGTTCCATGCTCCCTCTGCTCCGGAACAGGAAGTAACCTGTTCTGGGGCAGAGGGAGCACAGAACGAGCGGCGCCAACAGGTGCGTGGCACCCCCCCCCCCCAGCGGCGTGCACCCAGGGCGGACCACACCCACCGCCCCCCCCCCCCTAGGAACGCCACTGCAATTTTTCATCTGATGGCAAACTGTTTGAATAGCTTTGAGAACAGATGCAAGAACATCAACTGTGTGGGAACCCTCCAGTCTTAAAACTAGACAAGCAAACTTCCTTTCCAACAGACTTTTGGGTAATTTTCAAACCTGCCCTAAACCTCTGATGAGACTACTCAGCCTGCAGCCACTGAGGAATATCATTCCACAGTGTAACAGCTAGAAAAAAAAGAAAGTATCACTGAGTCTAAATGAACATCTTTAGGACTTGAGATAACCAATCTACAATTATTAAGTGAATGAAGAAGGTGAGACGGTGCATATGGAATAATGAGCAAAGCAAGATAAAATGGAATACCTTCATGTAATGCCCTAAAGACTAAAACTAATATCTTAAACTTAAACCATGCTCTGGAATGCACTTCCTGAAAGGCTGCGCTTAACACAAGACTATCTCTACTTCAGGAAGCAGGTGAAAGCTTGGCTCTTCAACCAGGCCTTTAAGGGAAGAAGTAAATGACACCAGCTACACATATTAGAGCAGGACGTGTTTATCCACTCCTACCCTAGCTAAGATAATGTTCAAGCACCTTTCTGACTTCATTTGCAACTCTCTTTAACTAGTCCCTTATTTTCTTACTCCTGTTACTCTATCTTATCTATCTATATATTCCATCTTTGCTTACACCCTTTGTTGTCTATTAAAATGTTTTATTGTGTATTGTGTTGGCATTGTAATGTAGCATACTATCATGCCATACTTTATATTGTTGTTTGAATATTTGTACTGCTGTGATTGTCTATTGCTTATGTTTGACTTATTCTTGCTGTATACCGCCTTGAGTGAATTCTTTCAAAAAGGTGGTAAATAAATCCTAATAAATAAATATTCAACTGCCGCAAAGGGTCGCAGTGGCCATTTTGAAGCCAGAGCTACGATGGGCAGAAGCGAGTTGGCATCGCTTCTGGCTGTAGGACCCCTAGACCTACATGGATAGAAAACCTAGACTTGGGGGGGGGTCTATGGGGGTGAGGGTGGAGGATGGCCTGGTCTGGGGCTTACTGTCTTTGGGGGGGGGTGGAGGGAGGATTGGAGGGAGTGAGGGAACCTATTTCTACTTATATGGATCCCGACCAATATTCAAACTGATATTCGCTCTGGCTGTGAGCACTGCTGAATTAGCCTCAGATATCCAATGATGGTGCCTGGATATGGCCCAGCATGAAATATCTGGGGCTGATTCTGCTCACAGTGTTTGAAAAATGTTGACCGCCGCAGGCTGAATATTGACCGGCCAGTTTTAACAACACGTGGTATCTGTTGGTTAAGAGACAGTTGGTAGTCAATAGTCACTTCTAAATACTTAAACAATGCAACTAACTGGACAGGGGAATCTCTTATCCAAGGAACCAAAGGAGAATAGAAAGCCCATCCTGTTAGCCAGTAGGCAGTGGACTTCTTCGGTTTCAAAACAAGCAAATATGATTCAAGCCAAGATATAAAAACATTCAGGCAAGTTTGCAACGGAGTCAAATTAGGGAAAGAACTATCAGTAGGATATAACAAACGAATATCATCAGCATAGAATAAGGAAAAATACCATGTTCTGAAATTAAAGCAGCTAATTTTGAGTGGATTCCTTCAAAAAGGCGGTAAATAAATCCAAATAAATAAATAAATAGCTAAGAAACACATTAAATAATAAAGAAGACAAGATAGACCCTTGGGGAACATCACTAGTAAGTGAGTAAGGGGCAGTGGATTCAGAAGTAGAGGTGACCACAAAAGAACAATTCTGCAAGAAAAAAGAAAAACAATCAAAAATAGAGCTGCCTATTCCAAGAGAAGCAAGCCTTAGAAGATCAAATACCACTGACAAATCGAGTGAGATGATCAGAATAAACTGTCTATTATCTGTTCTCTTAGGCTTCCGCGGCTGGTGTCATGTTTGTTGAAGAAAGCCACAGCATGATGGCTCAAAAGTCGGTTCCACTTACTCAACGTGGCAAGACCAGGACCACTGCAACAATCACACGTCCATTATCCAGCATTGTGGGGGTCTCACTCAGCAAAGATTTAATTATAGTTTCTGCACTAGGTCTGTACAGAAGCCTGACTGATTGGGGTGGAGTGTGGAAACTGCATCTACATGACAAAGGAATTGAAAAAAAATATATATTCTTTCTGTTAATTTTGAGAGGAAACAGAAATTAGAAACTGGTTGATTATTTACTACAGGGGTGGACAGCCTCAGTCCACAAGGGCCACAACCTAGTCAGATTTTCATGATTTCCCCAATGACTGTGCATGAGATCTATTTGCATACAATGGAGGCAGTGCAGGCAGAAAGATCTCATGAATAATCATTGGGGAAATCCTAAAAACCTGACTGGGTTGCAGCCCTCGTGGACTGAGATTGCCCACCCCTGGTTTACTAGATCAGAAAGGTCCAAAGATTATCTCTTCAAAATTGAACAAGTATTGGCTTTCATCCAACAGGTTGAAACAGAGCCCTGGGAAAGACTCAGCTTAATTATACCCAGGACTAGTGGAAGTAAACCATGGTGAGGTATCGCCAACCACTGAGAAGGAATAGGGTCCAATATACAACTAGTCATATGCATAGCATCTAATTACTTGGACAAAGAGAGTAGAGTCATTGGCATTGATCTTTCTCTTTTATCTCTTTCTGCCAATTCTTTCTTTTCTGCTTATCCACTCCTTGACAAGTTCCTTTCCCCCATGGCCTCTCCTACACTGGTGTATCATGCCCTGCATCAACCTTCTCTTTCTCTCTCCCTCCCACCCCTACAGTCCAGGATTTCCCCTCTCCCCTACCCCCATTGGTCTAATGTCTCCCCTCTCTCTACCCCTATCCCTCCCAACCGTAAAGCATCTCTCCTCTCCTCATCTTCCTCTAACAGTCAAGCATCTCCCATCTTCTCATCCCACTCCAACAGTGAAGCATCTCCCCTCTCCCCATCCTCCCAGTGGTCCAGCATCTCCCTATTCTCCCCTATCCCTACCCCCCCAGCCCTCTCAACTGCCAAACATCTCCCCTCTCTATATCCTCCATCCCCTCCCAACAATCAAGCATTTCTTTCTCTCCCTATTCTCATCCCCCCACTGGTCAAGCATCTCCCTCTCCCCTATGTCCGTCCCCACCCTCAGCACTGTATTACCTCCCCTCTCTGGTGTGGCAAGAGGAGCATGGGCACAAAGGCCAACCATTTTTACCTTATTCAGTCTCAACGGCCTCCTTCACCATGTGGCAGCAGCACATGGCACTTCTGCTTTCACTACCAGTGTGCAGAGGCACACCAGAAGTGAAAACAGAAGTGGTGCTGTGGGCATGTGTGATCCAGCAAAGGAGTACAGCTCACATTGAATTAGATAAACGCTGGGGCTTTGTGCTGCTGGTCCCTTCTTCCACCAGGCTTCTTTATGTCATTGCTCCTTTGTCGCCACTTCCTCAGAGCTATCGCCGTGAGTTGTGCTGCTCCTCCCACAAGTCATTTTTGATTGGCAGGGAAAAAAAAGTGCCTGTACTGACTCATACCAGCTGAAAAAGAGCCCTGCTTATCAAAAAATAGTCTAAGTCTATGTATGTGAAATACTGAAATAAAGGAGCTCTTTGTTGTAGCTATGATCTAGGCTTTCATGGAAAGAGATGAATCTAGCAACACTTCTAGACCATAAACCTATACCATCAAAAATGATGTCCATGGGAGTAAACCAAGATATTCTGCTCTCTGGAGCAAGAAAGAGGCCATAAAAAGGAGCTCCACAGAGGCTAGATCACAGGGATCTTCTCCCAAGCTCGGGGCAAAGATGCCTCCTGTAGGCCATGGAATGGGAAGCCTGTTTCAAGGTATCTCCCCCATGGCTTGTGTCATGCTGTCTTCCAGACCAAGGTGTTCCCCAGCACAGGTGTGCAATGCAGTGTACAGATTTCGCCTGTAGTTGTTACTGTGCTGTTGACAGAGCCAGGAGGAGCATGAGCTTAGTCTGTGCTGGAGCCTGAAGTCACCACCAGCGAGAGAAGGGGAAGCCAAAGGGCAGAGGAGCTATCGCCGAGATGAATTACATTTTGAAAATTTTAAAGTAGGGCATTTGAATAAAGGATTATGAGATTTGGATCTACAATGGATATTAAAGGGCAAGTGGTTGGACACAGGAATGTTGTTAATTTTAAATTTATTTTATTGTGTGTTAATAGATATGTTCGCTGTTTTGTCTGTTCTTTATTTGTTTTTATTATATTTCATTTTAGTCTGTAAAGTGCTTTGACACTTTTTCAAAGGCAGTATAGTAAACATTTTAATAAACAATAATAAGAACACTAACTACAGGAGAGACACAGGCATGCTGGGAAGGGGACTAGAGAGGGGGAAGTGCTAAGCAGGGGAAAAGGGAGCAAGGGATTTGTTACTGGAATAGTGGAAAGATGGAGAGAGGGGAAAGCTGTTGGGCAGAGGGTGAGCAAGGTGGGGATTGTGAGGAAGAGGAAGCCTTTTCTGAGACAACGGACATGATCTGTCACTATTACTAGTTCTTTCCCCTTTCCTCTACCAGATCCACATCCTTGGAGAACAGCCCCAACTCCTTTGCCTATGAGCAGCTAAGAAATAAATTCTGCTCTATGTGGAACAGAAGGTTACCTTCAAGGCCATCAGAAAGGAGGTCTCCCTGAGACCTTCATTCAGGAAGCCTCCTTCAAGACCCAGGGCCGTGCCAACACAGTAAGCGCGGTAAGCGCCGCAGGGGGGCGCCTGCCTTCAAGGGAGCCGCGCCATCGAACTATATTTTTTTTTTTTAAACTTACTCTTCCGCTTCATCCCCGATTCCCTGGCGCTTTAAATTTACCTCGCTCCGCCTCCGATGGCTGCGCAGCATCAGTGAAAGCGCTGCCTGTCTGACATCTCTCCACCAGCCTTCCCTTCGCTCGTTTGTTCCCTCTGTGTCCCGCCCTAAAGGAAATGACATCAGAAGAAGGCGGGACACAGAGGGAACGAATGAGCGAAGGGAAGGCTGGTGGAGAGACGTCAGACAGGCAGCGCTTTCACTGATGCTGCGCAGACGTCGGAGCCGGAGGCAGAGAGAGGTAAATTTAAAGCGCCGGAGAATCGGGGATGGAGTGGAGGAGGCTCAGGCCAAACCCAGCCATTTCCTTCATCGCGCCCCAGATGTGCCTTGGAGCCAGGCAGGTCCGGGGGGGGGGGCACGTGCCAACTGATAGTCTGCAGGGGGGCGCCAGAGACCATAGGCACGGCCCTGTCAAGACCACAAAAAAGTCTCCCAGGGATCTAAGAGAATAAACTTTCTCTAGGGCTGAACACATCAGTCCCCTCTTTTACTAGATTTTACCCCTTCTCATAGTGGGACCTGTATGTGTCATCTCTATGTGCCTGAGCTCTGCTTGCATAGACAACAGGAAACCTGAACTCAGGTCTTTTGCCCTATGTCGTGTGGCACTGCACGGCACTTCCTCCAAGCCACAGTTCTGGCTTACAGTAACAATCCTTATCAAGTTGTTTATAGTTATTCTCTTAAAAATGTTACACATATGAAAAGCAGGCGAATTCCAATCCATTACAATGTTTCAATATTCCTGGCACAGAAATGTAGTTCAGACAACAGAAGGTTCATGGCTTTCTCTTGCATCATTCAATCCACTAAAATATAAATCACTAAAAACTTTTGAAAGCCAACCCTTGCTCTTGTGGTAATACATCAATGTTCCTGCTCACACTACATTTAAGCAACAAAGAATCTCCCCAAAGTGCTGCACTTTGTAGCTAACCTAAGATATAGTCCTTCCCTTGGGAGACATCCCCTTTGGCATACGCTCCTGGGGGCAGGGCAGAGGAGGATGGGGCCAATGGCAGGTCACCCTTTCAGGAGGAAAGTTATCTTTCAGTTGAAAGGAAGTTCTGGAACGAGGGGGGCATAGGATGAAGGTGAAAGGAGACAGACTCAGAAGTAAACTGAAGAAATTTACTTCTTCACAGAAATGGTAGTGAATTCATGGACCGGCCTTGCAGCGGAGTTGGGGGAGACGAAATCTGTATCTGAATTCAAGAAAGCTTGGGACAAGTACATCTAGGGGAGTGGTAGGGAGAGTAGATAGCGTGGATGGGCAGCCTGGATAGAAACAAAAGGGGCACTCAGGGAGGGCAAGGCCACAGTAGAAAGATTGAATGAATTCTTTGCTTCGATCTTTACAGAAATGGTTTTCAAGGGTGATGATGCAGAGGAACTGACAGAAATCTCAAGGAACCTGGAAGATGTACTGAGCCAAATTGACAAGTTAAAGAGTGATAAATCACCTGTGTAAATATTTTTCAATATTTCCGCTAGTGCAGGAAACAGTGTGCGTTGCGGGTGGAACTACTGCATTGGGCTGGTGGTAGTTCCAGGTTGCTGCATGGCAAGCCCCTTGCTTCGCAGCAACCCTTTAGTAAAAGGGCCCCTTAGGGCTTTATGCATGTAGGCGCTGGCATGTACATGCCTATGTACCAATTTTACAATATATGCATGTACTTGCTGGCACTTAGATGCACAGGTGGCAAATTTTAGAGACCTGCACGTCCAACAGAGCCAACTACTGAAAGGTGAGAACTAACTATTTCCTGAGGTGGGGATGGACATCACAGACGTTTGCACTACTGGCTTCTGGTTCATTGGTAGAGATCTCAGGTCTGATCAAGCAGGTAGTAAAGCCAATCATCAGTTCAAGAAAAAAAACCCCTTCCTTTTCTTTATTTTAATTTTCAAAAAATGCAGTTTATAGACACTCAAAAATAACCTTAAGAATATTTCTCTTCAAGAAAACTTTCTTCAAATGAGCACTTACCTTAGGGCCTGTTTTATCAAGCCGTGCTAGAGGTTCCCGTGCCGCAATGCCGACCCTGGGCATTACCACACCGGGAACTGCTTGTGTGACTTGATAAAAGAGGCCCTTAATTAGCATCTCCAAAGCAACTCTCTTGGGCCCAGAACCTGCTTCCCAACCTGCTTTCATCCATGCGTATAAGCTATCAGACAATGGGACTGTGAAAATTTAGATGTCAGGTTGAACAAAGATTTGTCCCTTAAGGACCAAATCCATTCAATTGTTGAGGCCTCATTTGCTAGTATGCTCTTATTAAGGCATTTTTGATCACTACTAGATCAGAGAGACTTGTCTATTGTAATCCATGCTTATGTTACCTCTACCAACTAGTGACAGAACATATAGTAGTACTCTGTGCTCTGTAATTTCTAATTTGTGAAGGGGAAGAAGTCTCATACGGTCACTTAGGCACTTTTTATCACCGGAATGGTGAGCCTGTACTTTGTGACTATTTATAATCATCGACTGCCCCCAGCCTCCCGTAGTGCAAAATTATCATTCAAAAAAGTGTCCAGAGCTGTGCCCTTAATGTTTTTACTGGTCTCTTTTTTTGTTTTGCTCTGCTAGTCATAAATATATGCACTGTCTTGCAGCACTCGTACTGAAATTACTGTTGATTGCAGGAAACCGTTAAATATCTTCAATCAGTATACGGCCACAGTTTTCACAGTGTTAGGCACATCTACATGTTAAACCTAGTGGACCTGCCACCCAGAAATGCCAAAGGATCAGCCCGCAAATTCCTCAATCTGAACTTCCCCAGCTGTAAAGGACTTAAATATAAGCAGGCACACGCCACTACCTTCTCGTACAGAAGTACACAGCTATGGAACGCACTACCCACAGCCTTGAAAACCATGGACAATCTAACCAACTTCCGCAAATCTTTGAAGACACATCTCTTCAACAAAGCCTACAAAAAGAACCCTTAATGACTCAATTTACCAGCCATCCCACTCAAGTATTAAAATGCACCTCTTAAACCACCCTATCTAGAACTTACTTCTCTAATCCCTCATACATCTTCTGATTATTACTGATTGTATCTAAGATCCTGAAATGATAATGTCATAACAACACTCTGTAAGCCACATTGAGCCTGCAAATAGGTGGGATAATGCGGGGTACAAATGCAATAAATAATAATAATAATCTTGTTCCATACTTTGCCTTAAAACAACCATACTGCAGCTGTGTATTAGTTCAACAAAATTGAAAACGCATCTGTGTCACTTATCTGTGTGTTACCTCTAGGCAGCACTATTGTAACAGCTCATTGTGACCTCCTCCCTAAATATCAATTGTACGCTGGTACAGAACATAGCTGCCCATCTTTAAATGAAAAATAAAAAAAAATCCTCAGACCATGTAATCCCAATTCTGGTGGATCTTCATTGGCTGCCACTGAAATATTGTGTATCTGAAATTTTCAAAAAGCATTTGATAAAGTACCTCATCAATGACTCCTGAGGAAATTAGAAAGTCATGGGATAGGAGGTAGTGTCCTATTGTGGATTAAGGACTGATTAAAAGATAGAAAACAGAGAGTAGGGTTAAATGATTAGAATTCTCAATGGAGAAGGGTAGATAGTGGGGTTCCCCAGGGGTCTGTGCAGGGACTGTTGCTTTTTAACATATTTATAAATGATCTAGAGACGGGAATAACTAGTGAGGTAATTAAATTTACTGATAACACAAAGGTATTCAAAGTTGTCAAAAATTGCAAGAGGACCTTACGAGACTTGACTGGGAATCTCAATGGCAGATGACATTTAATGTGAGTAAGTGCAAAGTGAAGCATGTGGGAAGGGGGAACTCAGATTATAGTTACATGATGCAAGGTTCCACATTAGGAGTCACCACCTAGGAAAAGTATCTAGGTGTCATCGTTCATGATATGTTGAAATTCTCTGCTCAGTAAGCAGCAGCAGCTAAGAAAGCAAATAAAAATGTTAGGAATTATTTGGAAAGGAATGGAAAACAAAACTGAGAATGCTATAATGCCCTTGTATCTCTCCATGGTTCAACCACACCTCAAATACTGTGTGCAATTCTTGTCAACGCATCTCAAGATATAACGGAATTAGAAAAGGTACAGAGAAGGGTGATGAAAATGATAAAGGGGATGGGACGACTTCCCTTTAAGGAAAGGCTAAAGCATCTAGGGCTCTTCAGCTTGGAGAAGAGATGGCTGAGGGGAGATATGATAGAGGTCTACAAAATACTGAGTGAAGTGGAATGTGTAGATGTGAATAGCTTGTTTACCCTTTCCAAAAATACTATGACTAGGGGGCATGCAACAAAGCTACTAAGTAGTAAATTTAAAACGAATCGGAGAAAATTTTTCTTCACCCAACGTGTAATTAGACTCTGGAATTCGTTGCCGGAGAACGTGGTACGGGCGGTTAGCTTGACGGAGTTTAAAAAGGGGTTAGATAGATTCCTAAAGGACAAGTCCATAGACCGCTATTAAATGGACTTGGAAAAATTCCGCATTTTTAGGTATAACTTGTCTGGAATGTTTTACGTTTGGGGAGCGTGCCAGGTGCCCTTGACCTGGATTGGCCACTGTCGGTGACAGGATGCTGGGCTAGATGGACCTTTGGTCTTTCCCAGTATGGCACTACTTATGTACTTATGTACTTATGTACTTTACTCAACATGTAATTAAACTCTGGAATTCATAGCCAGAGAATGTGATAAAAGCAGGTAGCTTAGCAGGGTTTAAAAAAGGTTTGGATTAAAAAATAGTCCATAAGTCATTATTAAGATGGACTTGGGAAAATTCATTGCTTATTTCTAGGATAAGCAACATGAAATTTGTTTTACTCTTTTGGATTGGATTGGCCACTGTTGGAGACAGAATACTGGGGTTGATGGAGCTTCAGTTTGTCCCAGTATGGCAACGCTTATGTTCTTTGACTAAATTTTTGTGTACTGAAGCTGGCAGGCCCATGTATTTATGAAACCTTCTTAGGGAATATGAACCTTTGAGAAATTTGTGCTCTTCACAACAGGGCCAATTTGTAATGCTCAGTTATCTGAGATTGCATTCTCCTTGAACATGAGTGTTTACAGTGCTGGGCCATAAGTTATGGAATCTGTTACCATTGGAGTTGCAGCACGAGAGCTGTTTTGTAACTTTTATAAAGAGATCAAAGACTTGGTTTTATGGGACGGTGTTTGCACAAACAGAGTGATCTTGAGTAGTTTCAGGGTTACTTAGGTTGCAAGTTAATCTAAATGGCATGAATTATATCTATTATAAAACACTTTGAACTGTCTGCTGAGGTGTGCTATCAAGTAAAAGTAAAGATGTCCTAACCTGGACGTCTCAATTCCAGTTTCTAAAACCTGTACAAAGTGGAGCTTTTCATGTATTATGTTCTGATTTCTTGGTCTATATTGTTCTTTTTTTTTACTTTTTTTCTTATACACTAACCTCCCTAATTCTAGATAGTGCTCCAAAAGTTAGGCGCCTAACTTTTGGCATTCAGATGGAAGTTAAGCACAAAAATGAGAGTGAAAGGACAGTTAGGCAGCTATTCTATAACTAAGTGCTTATCATGTGTTCTAGTGTGTACCGAAAGGAGGTGTTCACATGGGAAGGGCATGAGTGGGTCATGGGTGTACCAACTATTAAAGCATGTGCTTTATTGAATACTATCAGTTAAGCGCCCAACTGCTTTATGTAGGCGTGCCATTTACATCTGCTATAGAGCAGGCGTAAGTGGTCGTATCTAAGTGCTGATTTACACTAATATTATATAATGGATTAGATGCACAAATTTGCTGTTATAAAATACTAGCTCAACACCTAGATTTTAGGCACATAACTTTTAGTGTCCTCGAGTGTGTGTAACGATCTACCACTAGGGGCCCTGTTTACTAAGGTGCGTTAGTGTTTTTAACTCGCCTACACTTAGCGCACGCGCTAACCATGTAGGCGCCTATAGGGATATTGTAGGCACGTACATGGTTAACTCGTGTTAAAAGAAGTTATATCACTCGTGTTAAAAGAAGTGCTTATATCACTGCTTAGTAAACAGGGCCCTAGGTCTTAAATGTCAACTCTCTTATGATTCATTTCGAAGGGATTTGAAAACTTTTTTGTCTGATAAATTTAGGAATTAAATTTTACGCTTGTTCACTCATGTATCCTTTTCTTTTATGATTTGTAACTTTATTGGTCTACAAGTGTTGTACTTTGAACCTATTTAGGGATGAAGCGGGTTACAAATGTCAATTTAGATTAAAATAGAATTGCCCACTATAAGTATTTCTGTTTATCCTTTTATTGGATATGTGATATTAATAATTATATAAATAAAAGTTTTAAAAGAACAAAAACAAATTCCTGGAGGTAAAGTCCATAAACCATTATTAGGGCAGACCTGGGGAAAGCCCCTGCTTATCTCTGGGAATAGGTAGCAAGGAATCTGCTACTTTTTGGGATCCTACCAGGTCCTTGTAACCTGAACTGGCCAATGCTGGAAAGAGGATACTGGGCTAGATGGACCTTTGGTCTGACCCAGTAGGGGAGTTTTTATATTCACCTGATCTAGATCAAGATGTGCCCTTGAATCAAACTGGCTCCTGGTGACCACACAATGAGAGATCTCCCCCCCCCCCCCCCCCCCACCATGGATGTTTTTTTTTGGCATGATACAGGAGTGACTTACCATTGCCTTCTCCCACGCAGCGTGAGGTATCACTATGGCACTGCTGCTCAGCATAGGGGAGTAGAACCCAGACTGGCATTGCTGCCAGAGCCTGCCCAGCTATTCATATGATATATGTAAAAAATATAAATACAATTCTTTATGCAGCTTACAGGCTGATTGTGATCACTCAGTCACATCAGGATCTTATTTTCAAATGTATGCCTTCTTTTCTGTTTCTCATTTCTGTCAGATCCAGTTATTGCTAAATGCACTTCAAGCTTGGTGTTTCTTCATTAGGAATACTTACCTAGGACACATCCAGGATGCTGCTAGATATCATGCATGTGCAAAGAACGGGTGGAGAAGTAACGTATTGGTTGCAGCAGTGGGCTGAGAGCCAGGGAAACCAGGGCTTGAATTTCACTGATTTTCTTTGCGACCTTGGTCAACTTTATAGGGATGGGCAGCCAAAATATTTTTGTTTTCTGTCATTTCCGGGAATATGTTCATTTTATTTGGTTTTGTCTGGTTATTTTTTCATCATGGGAGCAAAGTCATTGAGTTCTCACTCTTTTGAAAGAGTGAGCGCTATCCAGCTTATTTTCGAAGGAGATCGCCGGCCAAATCGGTATAATCAAAAGCCGATTTTGGCTGGCCCCAACCGTTTTATTGAAACGAAAGATGGCCGGCCATCTTTTTCGAAAATACGGTATGGGACTGCTCTTTGTGGCACCGGCCAAATAGATGGCCGGACATCTATTTGGCCATCGCCGTTTGATTATGCCCCTCCACGTGTGTATAAGCGATAGTTCAAGGATGCGCAGTGGGTGCCCTCTTTTGAAAGAGTGCACGCTATTATCGGCAAATAATAACATGCAAATTTTCATGTTTCTTCTGCTCCTCTTTGTTTGATAATGACATGCAATGATATTGGATATGCCGTAGACATTTCCCATATCGTTGCAAATCAATGCCCATCTAAGGGGCCCTTTTACTAAGCCACTGTAGGTTCTAGTGCGTGCATACTGTGAGCACCAAAAATCAATGCCATGGTGCCGTTCAGCGTGCGCTAATCCCACGCTCAAAAATAGTTTTCATTTTTTAGCACGGGAGGCATTTCAATGGGCGGAGAATAGACATGCCCTGCACTAATCGGGTAGACACGGTCTCAATGCCGCATGCTGCCTGTTTAGCATGGGGTTAGCACAGGAGTCCTTACTGCCTGCAAAATAGGTGGTGGTAAGGGCTCCCGTGGTAATGGCCATGGGCTAATTGGGAAATTAGCATGTGGCCATTACAGAAAAATATACAAAAACAGCCATTTTACCACCATGCTAAAAGTGGCTGCCTCACACAGGAAACCCACGTGCTAAAAACAGTGCTGGACACTTTTTAGTGAGGCTTAGTAAAAGGGCCCTAAGTGTGTTAACATGTTAATGTGTGTTAATACATGCTAATGTGATTTAATCTAAATCTTCACCACCCTAGCTGTAAAGGACTCAAGTACAAATCAATTTATGGATCCAACTTCTCCTATATAAGCACACACCTCTGGAATGCACTACCAAAAACCGTAAAAACAACGTACAACCATCTGAACTTCCGGAAATCTCTAAAAACCAACCTGTTCACAAAGGCATACCCTACTGACCCAACTTAAATGCCTGAACCCAGCAACACAATGAAGCCAAAACTGGTATTGAACACGATGAACACTATACAACTCCTCTTCTCTGCGATTCCCTAATGTGTCTGTAACACATTTATCTCATTGACAATAACATCACTCTGTATTTGTTTCATCACTGGAGGTGACTAACGCCTCACGGTACTATGTAAGCCACATTGAGCCTGCAAATAGGTGGGAAAATGTGGGGTACAAATGTAACAAATAAATAAAATAAATAAATGATTTAACACGAGACCCGTTGTTGTCAATGGGGCTCATTTACTAAGCACATAACGTTCTTTAACCTGCATTAATGTGCTGTAACCCATGGATTGTAAGCCCTTGTGGGCAGGGAATTAAATACTGTGGCTAAATGTAATTCACCTTGAGGTCAGATTTGAAAGGCAAGTAATCAACTCTATAATCCAATCCAAGGATTTTTGCTATGGAAAACAACCTTTCTATATACTGTATTTCAAGCTTTTTGTTTAAAATTTATTTTTTTAGATATGTAGATATAGTAAAATGTTAAATATTCGTTATAATGAAAATTAGACATGTAAGGAACTATTTTTCCACAGAAAAAGGTGGTGGATGCATGAAACAGACTTCTAGTTCTGGTTGTGCTGGGGGGGAAGTTAATAACCCAAGAAAGCATGGCGTGCACACCCGTTCTTTGGCAGTGGGGATATGAGCATAAAATCTCAGATAGGGCCTGCTGTATTGAAATCAAGAATGAAAGTGGGCAAACCATAGGCCTTGTGGTTTCTATTTGCATTTGAATCACACAATTAGGGCTTCTAGCTTGATGAATAAATTGAATACAGTAAATGGCAGGCAAAAAAAAACCAAACAAACAAGAAATGTATCCAGTAAAAGGAGGAGATTGTGTTCTTGTGATGTTAGCTCCCTCAACCGCAAATCAGGAGAGGACATCATAAGCTGAGTCCAGATGGCAGAACTGCATTACTCAGCCCTCTGCCCAGGGTGGCTACAACACATGTTTCAGAAATGCTAACAAATGTGGATTAGTTTTCTTTTAGACTGAAAATGATCGTTAGGGTAGGAGCCAAGCAGTAGCAGGGCTGCAAACAGTGCAATTGCCCTTTGGCCTCCATGCTGTAGGGGACCCTAACGTGAAGAAGGCACAGCCTGTTGGCAAGGCTTCGGGGGTCCTTTTCCTTTGGCCTCAGAATGTCTAACAGCAGCTCTGAGCAGCAGCACGGGAAGAAAACAAAATGGCCACCAGCATCATTTTTAAAATGTGATTTAGGTAGGTGTTAGGCCTGAGGATACCATTTTTCATATTCTCTGTCAGAGCAAAATTTAAAACAAATCGGAGAAAATTTTTCTTCACCCAACGTGTAATTAAACTCTGGAATTCGTTGCCGGAGAAAGTGGTGAAGGCGGTTAGCTTAGCAGAGTTTAAAAAGGGGTTGGACGGTTTCCTAAAGGACACGTCCATAAACCGCTACTAAACGGACTTGGAAAAATCCAAAATTCCAGGAATAACATGTATAGAATGTTTGTATGTTTGGGAAGCTTGCCAGGTGCCCCTGGCCTGGATTGGCCGCTGTCGTGGACAGGATGCTGGGCTCGATGGACCCTTGGTCTTTTCCCAGTATGGCATTACTTATGTACTTATGTACTTATTCTGTGGTGCATGGCCCTTTCATCTTCCTCATCTCAACTCCATGGAAATTTATTACAGGCTGTCTTTCCACACTGACCATGCAGAGGTCTCACCATAGCATGGTTGCCTTGTAGATGGATATTTTAATGGTGGTCAGCTTTTCTGTGCCTCTGCCATTGTAACTGTTTCATCCCCCCCCCCCCCCCCATCCAGAGAATCTGAATGTAGATAGCAGCTGTGGGTATTTCCCTGGGGGGGGGGGGAAAAAGAGGAAGAAGAAAGGAACGTAAACTTTAAGTTATTTCTAGACATGGCTATTTTTAATAGCAGGAACCTTTAGTTCATGCATTATTTCAGAACTGTGAACTGAATAGATATGACTTTTTCTCTTTTTTGCCTATGAATTCTATTCCATTATTGTTTCCTTATGTTATTGTTGCTGTTATTTGACTCTTTTGAAAGGCCTATCTGAGGCTACTAAGATTATAAAGGGAGATGTTTTGGAGGGAAAATTGGTTTTTGCCAAGAGAGTGCAGGGCTCCTGAGATTGTGGAGTCCTGAAGATTGGCCAAATCCCTGGACAAAAGAAGAGCTGAGCAACCAACTCCCCCCCCCCCCCCCACACCTCCATGTTGGAGGAGGAAGTAGCACTCCCTCCCCTTCCAGCACCACCTTCAAAATGTCAGTTCCCTGTCCTGCCCAGTGTCCGGGGGGTGGGGGTGGGGGGGGTGAGGGGAAGGAGAAGGCCACAGGGCCACTAGGGAAAACTGGCATGTTGGGGGATTTGGGGGTCCTGCAAGTATGCAAATGCATGCTGGGCAGGGATCCCCATTCCTCCCCAATGTTCTTCAAACCCTAATGCCAGCTCTGAGCTGGCATAGGGTTTGCTGCAGGAGTAGGCCAATGTTTAGCATGCTGCCCAATGAACATTGGGGAGGAATAGGTAATGCCATGTTTAGCATGCATTTGCAGTGGCATTCCTAGGGGGGGGGCGGTGGGTGTGGTCCACCCCGGGTGCACGCCGCTGGGGGGGGTGCCGCACGTGCCTGTCCTTCGTTCGTTCCATGCTCCCTCTGCCCCGGAACAGTCCTGTTCCGGGGCAGAGGGAGCATGGAACGAACGAAAGACAGGCGCGTGCGGTACCCCCCCCCCCAGCAGCGTGCACCCGGGGGGTTCTTTTGCGGGGGGAGGGTGTCCTTTCGCCGGGGGGGGGGGGTCGTGCTGCATCCGGGGGGGGGTGCCGCACGTGCCTGTCCTTCGTTCGTTCCATGCTCCCTCTGCCCCGGAACAGTCCTGTTCCGGGGCAGAGGGAGCATGGAACGAACGAAAGACAGGCGCGTGCGGTACCCCCCCCCCCAGCAGCCTGCACCCGGGGGGTTCTTTTGCGGGGGGCGGGGGTCCTTTCGCCGGGGGGGGGGGTCGTGCTGCATCCGGGGGGGGGTGCCGCACTTGCCTGTCCTTCGTTCGTTCCATGCTCCCTCTGCCCCGGAACAGTCCTGTTCCGGGGCAGAGGGAGCATGGAACGAACGAAAGACAGGCGCGTGCGGTACCCCCCCCCCAGCAGCCTGCACCCGGGGGGTTCTTTTGCGGGGGAGGGTGTCCTTTCGCCGGGGGGGGGGGGGGGTCGTGCTGCATCCGGGGGGGGGGGGTGCCGCACGTGCCTGTCCTTCGTTCGTTCCATGCTCCCTCTGCCCCGGAACAGTCCTGTTCCGGGGCAGAGGGAGCATGGAACGAACGAAAGACAGGCGCGTGCGGTACCCCCCCCCCCCCAGCAGCCTGCACCCGGGGGGTTCTTTTGCGGGGGGAGGGTGTCCTTTCGCCGGGGGGGGGGGTCGTGCTGCATCCGGGGGGGGGGGGGGGTGCCGCACGTGCCTGTCCTTCGTTCGTTCCATGCTCCCTCTGCCCCGGAACAGTCCTGTTCCGGGCAGAGGGAGCATGGAACGAACGAAAGACAGGTGCGTGCGGTACCCCCCCCCCAGCAGCGTGCACCCGGGGGGTTCTTTTGCGGGGGGGGGGTGTCCTTTCGCCGGGGGGGGGGGGGTCGTGCTGCATCCGGGGGGGGGGGTGCCGCACGTGCCTGTCCTTCGTTTGTTCCATGCTCCCTCTGCCCCGGAACAGTCCTGTTCCGGGGCAGAGGGAGCATGGAACGAACGAAAGACAGGCGCGTGTGGTACCCCCCCCCAGCAGCCTGCACCCGGGGGGTTCTTTTGCGGGGGGAGGGTGTCCTTTCGCCGGGGGGGGGGGTCGTGCTGCATCCGGGGGGGGGGGTGCCGCACGTGCCTGTCCTTCGTTCGTTCCATGCTCCCTCTGCCCCGGAACAGTCCTGTTCCGGGGCAGAGGGAGCATGGAACGAACGAAAGACAGGCGCGTGCGGTACCCCCCCCCCCCAGCAGCCTGCACCCGGGGGGTTCTTTTGCGGGGGGAGGGTGTCCTTTCGCCGGGGGGGGGGGTCGTGCTGCATCCGGGGGGGGGGTGCCGCACGTGCCTGTCCTTCGTTTGTTCCATGCTCCCTCTGCCCCGGAACAGTCCTGTTCCGGGGCAGAGGGAGCATGGAACGAACGAAAGACAGGCGCGTGTGGTACCCCCCCCCCAGCAGCGTGCACCCGGGGGGTTCTTTTGCGGGGGGAGGGTGTCCTTTCGCCGGGGGGGGGTCGTGCTGCATCCGGGGGGGGGGCGCTGCACCCGGGGGGTTCTTTTGCGGGGGGAGGGTGTCCTTTCGCCGGGGGGGGTCGTGCTGCATCCGGGGGGGGGGGCGCTGCACCCGGGGGGTTCTTTTGCGGGGGGAGGGTGTCCTTTCGCCGGGGGGGGGGGGGTCGTGCTGCACCCGGGGGGCAGGGCGCATCGGCGATCCGCCCCGGGTGTCAGCCCCCCTAGGAACGCCACTGTGCATTTGCATGCTTCTTGCATTCAGAACTGATGAGTGCATTGTTACATGCGGTCATCGGCTCTGATCATTGAGGAGGAGCAAACGTGGGCACTAGTACAATGCAATTGGCCTCTAGTTCCCACATTTGCTTCTGATCATCGGGGCTTAGATTGTAAGCTCTCCGGGGACAGGAAAAAATCTAGCCTAGGCCTATTCCTGAAAAAGGTGTCAGCTATTTTGAGTTCCCTTGGGATTCAAAGACCTTGATGAGAGAGTGAGAGGGAGATACTGAGACTCAAGTTTCCTTGATCTAAAACGTGGCTGGTCAACCACAACCCAGTCGGGTATCAAGATTTTCACCATGAATATGCATGGTTTCTATTTGCATATCCATGGTGAAAATCTGGGTTGTGGCCCTTGAGGACCATGGTTACCCACCTCTAATCTAGAAGGCCACATTAAGTCATTGCCTTATATTCAGATGGGTCCCAAAAGCCCAAGATCACATAGCACTTAATGTATTAAGGGCCCCAATCTAGCCACCCACTCATTTATCCAGATGCCTTTGTGTTACCTTTTGTCAGTCTATGGGGCTCATTTTTTAAACAGAAAAATGTCCCAAAAAAACAAGCATAAAGCAGCAGATAAATATTTTTTTTTCATAAAAACATCCAAATCACTATTTTTTTAAACTTCTTTTTAAGAAATTTTTCTATGAAGTTCATCTAAATCTCAAGGGAGTGTGTTGGAGGTGTGTCTTGGGTGAAATTAGGGCGATCTTATGATTTGAACATTTTTTCTGTGATAATGAAACATTGTAAAAACATCCAAGGGCAAAAAAAAAAGAGGACTTTTTTGGCTCGACCTGTTTCAATAACAACTAAGTGCCAAAAAGGTGACCAAACTGACCAGATGACCACTGGAGGAATAAAGGCATGACCCACCCTTAATCCCCCAGTGGTCACTGACCCCCTCCCCCCCCCCCCTAAGAGGTGAAAGTGACAGTACATACCAGGCTCTAGGACTGTTGCAGATGTAATGGCCATTACAGCAGCAAGCAGGTCCCTAGAGTAGCCTAGTGGTCAGTGCAGTAGACTGTAGAGAAGGCAGTGGCATTCCTAGGGGGGCTGACACCCGATGCACCCCCCCCCGGGTGCAACGTGCCCCCCCCTGGCGAAGCACGACTATCCCCCCTCCCCTTACTCTGCTATCCCAATCCCTGGTGCTCTAGAGGTACCTCTTCGGGGCAGGAAAGAGCCCCCTCTTTCCTGCCCGGAGCTTTTAGCTGCCCTGCATCCTCCTATCCAGTGGTGAGTCCGGCTCTCGGCGTTTCAAAATGGCCGCCGAGAGTTGAAGTCTCGTGAGGCTGCTTCAACTCTCAGCGGCCATTTTGAAACGCCGAGAGCTGGACTCACCACTGGACAGGAGGATGCAGGGCAGCTAGAAGCTCCAGGCAGGAAAGAGGGGGCTCTTTCCTGCCCTGAAGAGGTACCTCTAGACCACCAGGGATTGGGATAGCAGAGTAAGGGGAGGGGAGGGGGAGGGGAGGGGAGGGGGAGGAGAGATGACGGGGGAGGTGAGGGCATGGAAGGGGCGGGACAGGGGACGAGAAAGGGGCGGCTCCCCCCAGCGAAACGACACCCCGCCCGGTGCATCTTTACCTGCTTGGGGGGGGGTGGCGGCGCGCGTCTGTCAGCAATGCTCGTTTCTTGCTCCCTCTGCCCCGTTACAGGAAATAACCCGTTCCGGGGCCAGAGGGAGCAGAGAACGAGTGTTGCCGACAGATGCACGGCACCCCCCCAGCGGCGTGCACCCGGGGCGGACCACCCCCACCGCCCCCCCTTAGTACGCCACTGAGAGAAGGTGACCCAGGCGCATATCCCAATACAGTGATACCTCGGTTTTCGTCAATAATCCATCTGAAAACAATCGGCGAAATCCAAAATTGACGAAAACCGAGGTAATTATTTCCTTAGGTATCAAGGCACTCGCAATCAATAAAAAAAGCACAAAAACACTGGTAAGCAATAGAATTGTTTGGCTAGACGCCACACTGAGCAGAAGAACACATCGGTCGCCCTTTGTTTTCGTAAAATTAGCAGCAAGGTCACTTGGGCACGCTGACGAAATCCGAGGCATCTGATGAAATTCAAGACAAATTTTTCGCAGAAAAAATCGACGAAAACTGAAACCAATGATAACCGAAGTCAACGAAAACCGAGGTATTACTGTACTTACTGAACCCACATAAAGGTGATACCTGCGGGCATAAGGGCTATTGTAGTGGTGTACAGTTGAGTACAGTACACTTTTTGCTATTCCTGGAGGGCTCACCATATAATATATGGGGGTTATGATGTGATGTGTACCTGGGACCTTATACGTGAAGTTCACTGCAGTGCCTCCTAGGCTGCCCCACTGCGTCTAGTAGGATTGCTGGCCCTCAGACATCTCAATGGCTTGTTTTTGTGCGTTTTCCCCTTGGACGTTAGAAAATGGCCGTAAAATAAAGATACATTAAGCACAAAAACATCTAATACAGGGTGATTTTTGAACTAAAAAGATAGATACATATATTTCCTGTAGAAATTTGCAGGAGACACAACCCCTCCCTTGTAATTCAGATGTAGTCATCTGGATGGTGCAACTTCTCAGTTCTCTCTCTGACCTCCAGCAAGTTAACTGACCTCCCCAGCTGGTTCTGTCTCACTCACTGTTTTCATTAGTTTCTTTACAAGTTTCTGGGGTTGAGAATTTGCAATGTTAAAGTGCTCTCCTGTGCTACCTGATGCCATTTTGTAATGAACCAAATTCAATTAAAAAAAATCATCTCTCTAAAAAAATAAAAATATAGACACCTGTGTTAATTCAGCTACTGCAAAATTCTGTGTTTTCTAATAGACATGGGAGGAGGTTAAAGTGCTGTTTGAGGTTTCAACAACCTACAGAAACTGGTAGTGTGTCTCTCCGGTCTAAGTATCAGTTACTGACATCATGAAACTCATTTGAATTTTTGCTTTTGTTTTAAAAGGTACACTCCCCAAGCACATACATCAAATCATGAATTAAAGTCTGTTTTGTTTGTAGTCAAAATAAGCTAATAAGAAATACAGTGTCAATATTTGACAGAAACTGCATGCCAATGTCTAGCTTAGTGAATAGATTGTCCGCAGTGAAATATATCGTTAATTGACTAGGGTATACAACACTGTGAAATTTGCTTTTGTATTGTTTGAAACAATCAACATTTATTTTCCTTGTTAAGGTTACTGTCTTATGTGCTGCCCAGGGACCCAGCAGTAAGCCAAACCAGCTGCTATCAATTGCAGGTCCACAGGTTGACCAGCTCTCCTAGGCCGCCCATGACAAAGGTGCCTTCTTGGAGATTTTAGATAAGGGTCTGTTTCCAGTCAATACTTCCCCAGAGCCATGGTTCATGCCAGTATTTGAGTAATCGGGTTCTGAGCTTGTTCTGAAGCATGTCGCCACATAGATCTAGGGATGAGATATACTTTTTCTTTCACCTTGTGTCTGTGGTAAAAATGGTTAGCTGAGGTCATGACAGAGAAGGGAAGGTAGAGTTAAAGAAGATTCCTCCTCCTGCTCATCCTCAGGTTTTCATTAATAAAAGTCTGGTCTTGTTTTCAGGATATGGAACCTGTGAGGCCACAAGGGGGCACCACCATTTCAGTACTGCCTTCTTGACACCCTTCAACATCATGGGAGCATAGGGAAAGAGAGCAGAGTTCAAGGGGAAATGGTGCTAGGCAGAGAGGGGAGGATGCTGGTCAGTGATAAAGAGAGAAAAATAGATGCTAAACTGGAGCTACTTTTCTGTTGAAGTAGGGAGGGCTGTGCTGGTATGACGGCACCAAATTCAGTTTCATACAGGGTGCCAGATTTCCTAGAGCAGTACTCCCAACCTAATCTTTGGGATAAGCCAAGCCAGTATGGTTTTCAAGGAATCCACAGTGAATGATCATGAAATAGTTTTGCATGCATTGCCTCCCTTGTATGCAAAATCCATCTGATGCATATTCTGTGTGGATCTCCTGAAATTAGACTGGCTTGGAGGGGCATTTTCAATATGATGCCCAAGTCCAATTGTATATCCAGTTATACTCAACTTCACTTTACTAGATTCTCCATTAATATATCATATATGAAGATCTAATCAGGCGATTTTCTTATTGTTGTGGGATCATCAGATTAGCGAGTGTGCTTCCATTTTGGCTAAACTGAGCCATGCAGCTTTTTACGGGCATCACCGCAATCCTCATTGATCCTCAATTAGTCTTTTTTATAAAGTTTTTTTATGCTCATATTTTTCAACGTCCCAGTTTTATAATAAATATCCGTTACTTTTCTTTAAAGATACTTAGCTTTCTCAGCTTTACTCAGCTTTAGTATAATTCTTTCTGGAGACCCGTTTCCACCGACATGTCTATGTTTCGCTGTGCGCTGTGTCAAGGTAGTCTCCTTTTTCCTCATCGTGGCTCTTTAGAATGCCACGATGAGGAAAAAGAAGACAAAACAAAACCACCATCTGCCAAGGGACACCACCTTGTAGTGGTGGGGGGGGGGCTTCCGTGTTTCAATGACTCAGAGGGCTATGCTGAAGGGTTACCCATATCAGACAGGCCTCTGAGGAGAAACCAGACAAAGAGTGTCCCAATTAGGGAGAGTGAAAAGATGGCGACCTGAAGCTCGTACACTCAACAGCCCAGCTGACCTCTGAAGTTTTGTCTTTGTTTACTTGAAATTTCCTCTCTGCAATTGCAGTTACCTTAACTGAGAGGAAGGGGACAATGGGGGGGGGGGGTCAGCCGCCGATGGCCAGCGTTTTGTCCCCTGTGCAGCAAGTGTGGGACCGCTGCGTGACGAGCTGCCCACAGATGACTGGGTTGGTGAGTCCTTTGATTAGCGCCGGCGAAGGAGCGTCGACGCTCTTGGACCTGGAAACAACTTCATCGCTCCCGAATCATTTAACCACCATGTCCAAAGGAGTGGAGGAGTGAGTTAGGAGTGTATGCTGAAACGGAAGTCATTTACAGCTGAACTCATGTTGGCGGTGCCACTCCTAAACCCGCAAGAGTTATCAGCTTGGAGTTTTTGGCTCCTGTGGAGGTTACATTGAATATCATTTGGAAGGCACTCCATTACCTAATGGTGGTAGTAAATAAGTTTGCTTCTGATATAATCTTATTAGTGAGCCACATGGATAATCTAATTGAATCCTTTGAGAATGAAAAATTGATACAGCAAATTAAGTTCTTCAGGAATAGGAAATGGTTAAGATTTTGAAGATGATAATAGACCAGAAAAATTTGAACAAAATGAATATTATTACAGATGATTAATATTGAGATTGTTGTTTTCCCAGAGTTCCGGCTATGACTCCTAAAGTTTTTTCCTCTGAAATGATTCCTCTTAGTATATTTATTCAAAAGCAGTGAAGCCTGTGAAACTGGGATTACCTTAATCAGTGGGGATTGGATTAGAGATTCAAGTGTTTGTATTGTTAAATAATTTCTGGTTTTAAAAGAGAACAAAATGAAATCAGTTGTATTATTTCCACTAATGTTGGACAATAAGTATGTTTCCAGCGAGATGAATTGACTATACACCGTTTTGGGTTTGAGGAAGCCAACCAGAAGATCAATGTGGAATAATGATTCAGATAATAAATGACTGGGGATAATCAGGTTGATACCATGTTTTCTTTGTTTACTGTTGTTTAATTGATCTCCTTGTCTTGTTTCACTCTCCCTGTTTTGTGGTCTAGGGAAGAGTTTATAATTACCTGATTGAAATAATTCTTGTATTATTTTGTCTGTGTTTCTGGCAAGTTGTTTTAGTGCTTGTGAAATTAAATTCTTACAAATAAAATTAAAAAAAAAAAAAATAGGCAACCATCCTTGTGTAGTAGTGAATAAAGGCTTATGTTTCCAGAACTCTAGCACTTATTTTAATCAAAAAGGAAGATAAAGGAGGAACTGTTGACCAAAATATAGAGAACTGAGTTTTTGTTTCTTCTTTCTTTCTTGGGGGGGGAGGGGTTAATTTTTTTTTCTGTCTTTTTTGCATTAAACCAGAATATTCTTAACCTTTAAGCACTAATATCACTATACCCATAGGAATGGCATAAACTCAAAATGAAAATGAGAATACTGCTTATTTTCTTGAACTGTCACTTGAAATAGTTTTAAAAAAATATTGCAGAGCAGCTGGTTCAAAAAAATATTGTGGAGGGACTTGGGTTTAATTCCTGGTTCAGGTCTTTCACTCCCTGGGTTGGCTGGGGATGGAAAGCCTCTGATGGTTCACTAGCCAACTCTCCCCCTTGTCTTTCCACTAGCACTTTATCTAACTTTCATATTCTTTCTATGGCTGAACTCTCCCGAATTGTCCCAAATGCGATTCACTCTCTTCGACCCTCTACCTTCCACCATAGTTAAAAAGCATCATGCTATCTTTCTCCCTTTCCTTCATTCTATGATCTCACTGTCCCTTATCACTGGACATGCGCCTCAAGACTCGAAGAAAGCCATTATCTACCCCAAAATTAAGGACAACAAACTTTCTTCCAGTGACCCTTCTAGCTAGAGGCCTATAGCCAATCTTCCTTTCCTAGTAAAGCTTGTTGAAACTCTCTGACTTCATTAGTACAACTAATGTATTGCACTCTGATCAGACGGGATTTCGCAAACACCATAGTACTGAAACAGCCTTATTAGGCCTCACCAATATTATTCACTACTTTCTGGATAAATCTAAACAAGTGATCCTTCTCTCCTTAGATCTTTCTGCTGCCTTTGTTCTTATCAACCATTCTATTCTAATATCTCGTCTACTCTCTACCTCTAATCACTGCTAATATTCACCATTGGTTTGCCTCGTACTTGCTTAAGATACAGTCCACTCTAATAATACTCAGTCTGATCCTTTCCATCTCTCAGTAGGTGTCCCCCAAGGGTCTATTCTCTCTCCCTTGCTCTTCAACATCTCCCTGGCTCCTCTTTTCACATTGGCTCAGTCTATTGATTTGACCATATTTGTATAAGCTGATGACATTCAAATTCTCTGTCCTTTAAATCCCACCAATCAACAAGATATCTTGTCTCCAAATACCCTTCTTGAGCAAATTACGTCATGGCTTAAAGAAAATAAGTTAGTTCTTAACCTAGGAAAATCTAAGGCTTTACTATTCTTGGGTCTGCTCCTACTGTCATTCCCTATTTTTCTTGATGGTGTCCCTGTCTCCCAGGTCCGCTCCACGTGCATTCTTGGATTCATTTTTGATTCCTTATTTACCCTTAGCGAACAAATCTCTAAGGCTGTTCAACGGGCTTTCTATAAATTACGTCTCATTAGATCAATTCTATCATTACTACACCCTCCAGCTCTTTTAATGTCCTTATACATTCTTTGGTTATTACACAAATCAATTACTGTAATTCTCTTTATCTCGGGTTGCGTGTAAAAGATTGTCATTGTTTACAATTAGTTTAAAATATCTCCATCGGAATTCTCCACCCTCTTGAAAAATATGACCACGTAACTCCATTCCTCAAAGCCTCCCATTGATTACCTACCCCTCACCGTATCACCTATAAGATCCTTCTGCTCATCTTTAAAACGCTTACTTCTTCAAACCCTCTCTACCTCTCCCGATATCTTATTCCCTATTCTCAGACACACACACTCAGATCGGCACAATTTAATCTCCTCACTACTTCTACTCATAGACAAATTTTCCACAAACAGCAGACATACCGTGTTTTCTTTTCAAGGTCCTAAATGATGGAATTCTTTGCCTCCTCATCTTAGATAGATCACCTCTCTGCCACTTTTCAGATCTGAACTTAAAACATTTCTTTTTCAGGAGGCCTTTTCCTAATTCTTCCAGATGAGGCCACACACACCTGGCAAACGTTCTCCCCTCCCTTTTGTTCTCTCCACCTTTCTTCTTTCCTATTTTCGCATTGTAGTTCCACATTACCCCTGTTGTTTCATGTTTGTCTTTGTTAGTCATTAACCCCCCAGTAAGCCGCCCCAATGGTTGCTCTGTTGGGCAGGATAGTAAATCTTCAGAATTATAGGGGCCCTTTTACTAAGCTGTGTTAGGCACTAATATGCACGTAATGCAGCTAAAATGGAGTACTGCAGAATACGCTCAGGCATAACTCTGAAAGGTGCATGCACTAAAAACAAATTTCAATTTTTTTTTGGGGGGGGGGGAGGCATTCCTGTGCTAGCAGTTAGTGCATCTACATTACCATGTAATAACTGGTTAGTGCAGGAAAGCCACATGACCCCCTTACCTCCTACAAAATGGGTGGCAGTAAGTGCTCACGCAGTAATTTTAAAAAATGGCCGTGCACCAACGGCAACATTAACATATAGGCATTAATACAGAAAATAGAAAATCAACCATTTTATCAACCATAGCCTTAGCATGTTGGGGAGACCTGGATAAGGGTGTGCTAAGGCCAGTTTTTTGCCGCAGATTTGTTAAAGGATCTAATAGTCTTTTGCAATGGTGACACCTAGTGGTTGGATTTGAGGCCCATAACAGCATAGCTCCTATCCTAAGGCTGTTGCTGCATTGACTGAACTAAAGTACATTGGGACAGGATATAAAAATAGGGAAAAAGATCCCCATGTATCTATAAATATAGGCTGGGAGCTGCCAGATAATATATTCCTGTCATTTGTTGACCCATTCTGTGTGTAAAAAAAAAATCTTTTTTTGTAATTACCTTTAAAGCCAACACAAAATAACTATCATTTCAGATTATTTTGTATCTGTGATTATTTATTTCTAAAAAATTCTGACTTTAAGGATGCTTTTTACTTGGTCAGCATCCCTCAAACCATCTTGCCAAGTTTGAATTTTCTTTTCCTTCCTCATAAACTATATAAAAAAAATGTTGGGGCCTGTATTAAATAAGACAAGAAGTGATTACTGCAGATAAGGAGAGGAGTGGCCTAGTGGTTAGGGTGGTGGACTTTGGTCCTAAGGAACTGAGTTTGATTCCCAGCACAGGTAGCTCCTTGTGACTCTGGGCAAGTCACTCAACCCTCCATTGCCCCATGTAAGCCACATTGAGCCTGTCATGAGTGGGAAAGTACAGCGTACAAATGTAAAAAAAAAAAAAAAAAAAAAAGCCAGCAGCATGGGTGGCAGCTTTGAGGGTAATGAGCCTTTAGGATTTAGCCAGATTGACAGTTTGACACGCACTGGTCTCTCATCCCCCAAAGCTTGGATTAATTTTCACTTTCTGTTAACTGGGATCAGTGTTTTACTTGTCCTGTTATTCTTTATGGGGGTTTTGTTCTTCTGAGCCTGCTGAGCTAGCAGGTTAACATTACAGGTGACCACATGAGCACTGTCCAAAGGGCACAGGGAACTGCTTTCAACTGAGGAAACCTCTTGCCACAACAGTGCCCATTTCCTGATTCATTCTGCGGCCCTTTTACAAAATGGCGGTACAGCTGTCACCGCTTTGTTGTGTACCGATCCATCACTACTGCCGGCTCATCGTGGGAGCCGCAGGTAGTGCCCCCCCCCCCCCCCCCCACCGTGTGCCATTTCCGGTCCGCGTGCACCAGAAATAATTTTTTTCTGCCGAGGGCTTACCTGAAGGTAAGTGCTGCCCAGTTACTGCTCTGGAAATGGCCACACAGCATATATATATACTTATTGCACAGTCATTTCCTTTTTTTCACAAAAACCGCGCTGCAGAATAGTAAAGGACCCCTATGTTAGTTGTTTTTGCTGCTTTACAGAGGAGGCAAGAGTTAAATCTACTCCCATTGTAAAAAGATACCTATTCTTTAGACAAAGCAGCTGCAGTTGTTATAATTGTTTTGGTTTTTTTACATTTTTTATTAGTACTCTAGTTTCCTGGTTATAGTTCTACTTATTTAGTTTGATTAAATGATTATTTTGATTTGTTCCTAAAGATGCTAATTAGGAGGAAACGGACAGCAAATTTCCCAGAAGAACTAGAAGTGAAAACAGGCCACTGATATGAGCTATTTCCTCTTTGTGAAAAATGGCATCTCATCTGGTTCTCACTGGCGAAGACAGACTGACAGATTCTGTAGGGCCAGGAACATAAATCCCAGGTTCTTCATATTTGTGCGTGACTTGGGTCTGGTCTGATGAAGATTTGTACTGACTCTCTGACCGACAGGTTAAATCCCTTGTGTCTCTTTGTATTCTTAATCAGAACTGTATCCAGTGTGAGGGAGATAGCTCAGTTGTTGTGTTGAAATGATTCTTTCAATGTGTGTGGTTTTGAAACAGTATGGGCCATTGTTGCTGCTGTTCTGCAAAATTCAAAGTGCCAAGAATCATACTCAGAGGGACAGTGCTGTTTAGCTGACCTTGGTTGTGGATTTTTTTTTCTTGGGAGGGGGGGAGTCTGGTGGTTCCTCTGTTTTCCTTTTTTCTTGCAACTCATTCAGAACCAGTGCTGGGATATGGCCCCACAGGCTTTCATTTGCAGCTAGGCAAAGAGCTGGCAAGGGGAGCAATTTTAAGATGGAGATTTTCAGTGCATGGCACAGTATACTCCCCCTCCCCCTCCTTCCTGATAACTACCTCCTTTACCTCAGTAGCAACCAAGGGCGTAGCCAGACCTCACGGTGGGAGGGGCCAGAGCCCGAGGTTGGGGGCACATTTTGAGTGCCACCTCGCCGCTCCCCCCCCACTGCCTCGCCTCCTCAGAGACCAGCGCTAAAGAAGGCTTCAGCTGGCGGGGGTTGGGGACCCCCACCAGCCAAACCGGGGGCCTGGATGAAATTTGCAGGGGCCCAGGCCCCCATGGCCCCTGTAGCTACGCCCCTGGTAGCAACAGAGATGAATGAGAAAGACAGTTAAGCACTATTTCCTCTGCCTCTGGGAGCCTCCTGCATTAGACTAGGGATATGCATTCCTTATATACAACAAAGAAAATGCAACATGTCCCAAGTAGTTTCATCAAGAAAACAATAGGGTAATAGGTAAAATGGCAACCAATTCTCCCAAACAAAATTTTTCCACTACAAATTTTGTATTTCTTTTGTTCTACGTTATTACTGAATTAGAAAAAGCAGAGAAGGAGGACATCAATTAATTCATTTATTAAGACCACTGGGCTCTACACTGGAAAGTCTGAAAATCCACCAGCCGGCCTGATTGAAAAGTGAGGTGAAGGAAGCTATTAGGGCTAAAAGAAAAGCCTTCAGAAAATGGAAGAAGGAACCGTCTGAAAATAACAAGAAGCAGCATAAGGAGTGTCAAAGCAAATGCAAGGCGCAGATAAAGAAGGCCAAGAGGGATTACGAAAAAAAGATAGCATTAGAGGCAAAAAAAACATAGTAAAAAATTTTTTCGGTATATTAAAAGCAGGAAGCCGGCAAAAGAATCGGTTGGGCCGCTGGATGACCAAGGGGTAAAAGGGGCGATCAAGAAAGACAAAGATGTAGCAGAGAGATTGAATGAATTCTTTGCTTCGGTCTTCACCGAGGAAGATTTGGGTGGAATACTGGTGTCAGAAATGATATTTCAAGCAGATGAGTCGGAGAAACTTACTGACTTCACGGTAAACCTGGAGGACATAATGGGGCAGTTCAGCAAACTGAAGAGTAGCAAATTATCCTGGACCGGATGGTATTCATCCTACAGTACTGATAGAACTGAAAAATGAGCTTGCGGAGCTACTGCTAGTGATATGCAATTTATCCTTAAAATCGAGCGTGGTACCGGAAGATTGGAGGGTGGCCAATGTAACGCCCATTTTTAAAAAAGGTTCCAGGGGAGATCCGGGAAATTATAGACCGGTGAGTCTGACGTCGGTGCCAGGGAAAATGGTAGAGGCTATTATTAAAAACAAAATTACAGAGCACATCCGAGGACATGGATTACTGAGACCGAGTCAGCACGGCTTTTGTGTGGGGAAATCTTGCCTGACCAATTTACTTCAATTCTTTGAAGGAGTAAACAAACATGTGGACAAAGGGGAGCTGGTTGATATTGTATATCTGGATTTTCAAAAGGCATTTGACAAGGTACCTCATGAAAGGCTACAGAGGAAATTGGAGGGTCATGGGATAGGAGGAAAAGTCCTATTGTGGATTAAAAACTGGTTGAAGGATAGGAAACAGAGAGTGGGGTTAAATGGGCAGTTAGTGGGGTTCCTCAGGGGTCTGTGCTAGGACCGCTGCTTTTTAATATATTTATAAATGATTTAGAGATGGGAGTAACTAGCGAGGTAATTAAATTTGCTGATGACACAAAGTTATTCAAAGTCGTTAACTCGCGACAGGATTGTGAAAAATTACAGAAGGACCTTACGAGACTGGGAGACTGGGCGGCTAGATGGCAGATGACGTTTAATGTGAGCAAGTGCAAGGTGATGCATGTGGGAAAAAAGAACCCGAATTATAGCTACGTCATGCAAGGTTCCACGTTAGGAGTTATGGACCAAGAAAGGGATCTGGGTGTCGTCATCGATAATACACTGAAACCTTCTGCTCAGTGTGCTGCTGTTGCGGCTCGGAAAGCGAATAAAATGTTGGGTATTATTAGGAAAGGTATGGAAAACAGGTGTGAGGATGTTATAATGCCGTTATATCGCTCCATGGTGCGACCACACCTTGAGTATTGTGTTAAATTCTGGTCGCCGCATCTCAAGAAAGATATAGTGGAATTGGAAAAGGTGCAGTGAAGGGCGACGAAAATGATAGCGGGGATGGGACGACTTCCCTATGAAGAAAGACTAAGGAGGCTAGGGCTTTTCAGCTTGGAGAAGAGACAGCTGAGGGGAGACATGATAGAGGTATATAAAATAATGAATGGAGTGGAACAGGTAGATGTGAAGTGTCTGTTCACGCTTTCCAAAAATACTAGGACTAGGGGCATACGATGAAACTACAGTGTAGTAAATTTAAAACAAATCATAGAAAGTTTTTCTTCACCCAACGCGTAATTAAACTCTGGAATCCGTTGCCGGAGAACGTGGTGAAGGCGGTTAGCTTGGCACAGTTTAAAAAGGGGTTAGACGGTTTCCTAAAGGACAAGTCCGTAAACCGCTACTAAATGGACTTGGGAAAAATCCACAATTCCAGGAATAACATGTATAGAATGTTTGTACGATTGGGAAGCTTGCCAGGTGCCCTTGGCCTGGATTGGCCGCTGTCGTGGACAGGATGCTGGGCTCGATGGACCCTTGGTCTTTTCCCAGTGTGGCATTACTTATGTACTTATAACAGATGAGCATCGGTGTCACTGAAGTATGAACCACCTCTATAGCAGTAAATCGCAACTCATTAAGGGGGTCTTTTACTAAGGTGTGCTAGTGTTGTTAGCTCAGGCTAAAAATCAGCTGGTGCTAAACGCTGAAACACTCATAGGAATATAATGGGCGTATCAGCATTTAGCACCAGCTGATTTTTAGTATGAGCTAAAAAACGCTAGTAAAAGACCCCCTTAAAAGAATGAGAGTAGGTAGTACAATGTTGAATAAATGGGGCATTGAAGTCCTGACATTATAGATGACTCCTATGCTCAATAATGTGAGTCTTTAAAGGGAGCATCACTTTGCCCACATACATAAGATTACAAGCCTGCTTATTTTCGAACGAGAAGGCCGGCCATCTTCCGACACAAATCGGGAGATGGCCGGCCATCTCCTGAAGCTGGCGAAATCGGTATAATCGGAAGCCAATTTTCGCCGGCTTCAACCGCTTTCCGTTGCAGGGCCGGCCAAAGTTCAAGGGGGAAGTTCAAGGGGGCGTTTGGGCAGGGTATGGAAGGCAGGACGGGGGCGTGGTTACGCGATGGCCGACTTCGGCCGATAATGGAAAAAAGAAGGCCGGCTCTGACAAGCGCTTCGCCGGCTTCACTTGGTCCATTTATTTTTAGGACCAAGCCTCAAACAAAGTGCCCCAACTGAGCAGATGACCACCAGATGGAATCGGGGATCACCTCCCCTTACTCCCCCAGTGGTCACCAACCCCCTCCCATGCAAAAAAAAAAAAATTAAAAATCATTTTTTTGCCAGCCTCTATGCCAGCCTGAAATGTCATACCCAGCTACATCACAGCAGTATGCAGGTCCCTGGAGCAGTTTTTAGTGGGTGCAGTGCACTTCAGGCAGGTGGACCGAGGCCCATCCCCCCTACCTGTTACACTTGTGGTGGTAAATGTGAGCCCTCCAAACCCCCCCAAAAAAACCCACTGTACCCACATGTAGGTGCCCCATTCACCCCTTAGGGCTATGGTAGTGTTGTACAGTTGTAGGTAGTGGGTTTGGGGGGGGATTTGGGGGGCTCAGCACACAAAGTAAGGGAGGTATGCACCTGGGAGCAATTTTTGAAGTCCACTGCAGTGCCCCCTAGGGTGCCCGGTTGATGTCTTGGCATGTGAGGGGGACCAGTGAACTACAAATGCTGGCTCCTCCCACGACCAAATGCCTTGCATTTGACTGGTTTTAGATGGCCACCATTAGTTTCCATTATCGGCAAAAACCAATGGCGGCGATCTCTAACGCCGACCATCTCTAAGGCCGGCCCAAATGTTGACATTTGGCCAGCCCCGACCGTATTATCGAAATGAAAGATGGCCGGCCATCTTGTTTCAGTTATACGGTTGGGTATGCCGCTTTCCGGGGCCGGCCCCATTCGATTATGCCCCTCAAGGGCACCAAATTATATAGACCACTTGGGTAGTCTGATAAGATGATGAAAACCGTCTTGGGACAGCTGTGTGCTGTGAGAGGTCTGTTACCTTATATACATACTCTGATGTCCTCCTTCTTTCTTTTTGCTAATTCAATAATAATAATAATAATAATATAGAATTAAAAAAAATAAAAAATTTTGTTTTGAAAAAAATGTTGTGTTGGAGGATTAGTTGCCATTTTACCTATTACCCAATTTATTTATTTATTTATTTATTAGGATTTATTTACCACCTTTTTAAAGGAATTCACCCAAGGCGGTGTACAGTAAGAATAAATCAAACATGAGCAATAGAAAATTACAGCAGTAAAAATATTCAAATAACAATACAAAGTATGGCATAGTATACTACTACTACTACTATTTAACATTTCTAGAATACTACTTACCATGTTAATACAATACATAATAGAACATTTTAATTGACAGTGAAGGGCAAAAGCAAAGATGGAGCATATAGATAGGTAAGAGAGTAAAAGCAGTTAGAAAATCAGGTGACTAACTTAAAGGAGGCTGCACATGAGGTCAGAGAGATGGTTAAATATATTCTCAGCTAGGGTAGGAGTGGATAAACATGTCTTGCTGCAGTATGTGCAGACCGTGTCTCTCCTTGTGTGTGTGAGTGAGACTAACAAGTTAGATACTTCTACAATTATTATTATTGTTTTCTTGTCATAACATAGAGGGTTAGACTTTTCTTTCTCCTTGTTTTGTCTTTTGTACCATGTAGTTTCATGTCATTTTTAGCCAAATTTTATTTCCTGTGTCATTAATAATGTGCACATGTTGCAAATAGTGCACACTGTTAATGACATCACCCCCTCCCCGAAATGAAAATTATTACAAAAACAACAAAACAAAGTGAAAAATACTTAAAACAACATGGAAACTAAACAGAATGAAAATGTTTGCCCTGCGTGCTCCTACCTTACACTAGCTACCTATCATAGGGGGAAAGTGCGGAAATTCTTCCTCTCATCTGTGTATCTACTACTGCTGCTGCTGCTTATCATTTCTATAGTGCTACTAGATGTACTCAGCGGTGTACACTAAACATATATGACACAGTCCTTGCTCAACAGAACTTACAATCTAATAAAGACAAACAGGACAAAGGAGGGATAAATATAACCCCCCCCTAGTGGTGAAGTAGTGTATTACACTTGCACTTACAAAACCATCACGGTTCAAGAGGGTTCCCCAATAAACTTCATTCAACAGGATTTGACAAGGAGAAAATATATTATTTATTATATGATAATAGGTTTAATACATTTTAAAAAATGTAACACATGTACCTTGCCATAACCCACAATAATCTGTTTATTTCTAGGTTTTTTTTGTATTCTTTGTAAGCATGGCTGGAGTTAAGGGGTGGACAAACAGGGTAATTGCCCTGGGCCCCCATTTCACTGGAGGCCCCAAACCTACCTAAAGTTGAAAGAGGGACGATCTGCACCTAAAGTTGAAAGAAGGACAATCTGCAAGCAAGCTTTTGGGCCTCCTCCCTCGCATCTGCCCTGGGCCCCGTCATGTCTAGCACTGACCCTGTTTGTAAGAGTGTGGGTGGCATCTCTTCATGTTGAATCCTGGGGGAACCTTTTTTGTTGCATTTAATTCTTCCCTCGGCTAAGTCCAATTTTATTCAAAGCAGAGAGTTGAAAACATATGGGGCAAGCTACAGGACCCCAAATGGATTGTCTCAGTATTAAGGCACCACAGCTGTTGCATTGAATGATAGTAATTTTAATTATTGAGTTACATATACAGCAGTTATATTGGCAAAGGAAAAGCTAGAGAGAGAGAGAGAGAGAGAGGCGTATTTTCAAAGCACTTACATACAGGGGTATTTTTGATATGACATCTAAATAGCACTAGAGACGTCTTTCGCAAAACATCCAAAGTCAGAGGGTCATAATCGAAAAAAATATATAAACATTTTCCAACATTCGAAAATATGCCAAGTATATGTCTTGAAACAATATGTCTCTAGACAGTGTTGCAAAACGTCTCTGCTGTTTGAAAATACACTGCACAAAACGTTTTACTGAAAACGTCCACAGCAGCATCCAGACATCACTGTGGTAGCGACTAGGATGCTCTGCAGGTGGAGAAACGTTCCTCATAGGGCAGCATGTCTCTGAGGAGAGAGCCCAATTACTCCAAGGAGCTCCTGGTGCTCCTGTGACATATCTTCAAAAGGCATCACCACCTGCTCCATATGCTGTCTCCATCAGGACATGGAGAACAATCAGAAGCATCCTTGGAAGCATAGGCGGTCGGTAGCCCAACTGTTTGGGGAGGCTAAAGGGGACGGGGTTAGGGGTGGAGCCAGGGGCAGAGCTTATATACATAATTGTCTGATGACACAGAGAAAAAAGTAAATAAATAAAAATAAAATAATCACAATTAATACCTTTTATTAAATTTAGATATTAGATATGTATCATATGTCAAAGAATAAAGTGGTTGCTCAAAGCATATTCTAAGCACAATCGCTCAACTGCAAAACACTATGCACAACTCAGAACCTTACTGTACCATAAATATTACACTGGGCAGAACCTAATACACCAATATACCACCCATATGGAAAATGCAGACCATCAACAATATGAAACAAGGGATCATATCATCACAATTCTCATGTAGAGCCACAAAACACCCTAATTTATGTTTAATGTGGGATAAAATGCCATAAATAAGTAAATAAATATAAACTTTTAATGTTTAATGTTGAGCACCTGATTCTCAAAGTGGACATATTCCAAACACTATAATGAAAATAAAATGATCTTTTCTACCTTTTTGTCTGGTGAGTTTTTCTGATCATGCTGGCCCAGTATGATTCTGCTGCTATCTGTCCTCAGTGCAGGTCAGGAAGTCATCCTCATCTCCCTGGCAACCCAGGACACCTCCAGCCAACCCCCCCCCCCCCTCCCAGCAGTAAGGTAAACAAACCATAAACCAATTTCTACAACTGGACAAGGCTAGAGGGCTTTCACTGCAGCTCCTTCTGTGAGGATGGAGGTAAATCAACAATTTAAACCCCTCAGAGCACAGCAGGGGAGGCTTAGCCTGTCCAAGCCTCTTATACCGGGCGCCTATGTTTGGAAGGTAAGTCTGCAGCAGTGTCCCCCAGGATCACAGTACCACTCATGTGCAAGCATCATACATAGGCAGGGTCACATGCACTGAGGTCTCCTTGTTGTTGCTAGACATATGTATGTTTGAGATGAGAAAGGGAAAAAAATAGTGCAGAAATCACAATGAACAGAATATGCCCTGACAAGTTAGGCTGGGGGCTCCCTTCTGCTATTCTTCCCATGCCACAATGAAGGACTGCACACATCTGCCCTCCAATTCTGGGCCACACAAACATAAGAACATAAGAATAGCCATACTGGCTCAGATCAATTGTCCATCTAGCCTAGTATCCTGTTTCCAATAGTGGCCAATCCAGGTCACAAGTACCTGACAGAAACCCAAATAGTAACAACACTCCATGCTACCATTCCCAGGGCAAGCAGTGGCATCCCCATGTGTGTCTCAATAGCAAACTATGGACTTTCCTCCAGGAACTTGTCCAAATGTTTTTTTGAACCCAGATACGCTAATTGCTGTTACTACATCCTCTGGCAAAGAGTTCCACAGCTTAACTATTCATTGAGTGAAAAAATATTTTCTCCTATTTGTTTTAAAAGTGTTTCCATGTAATTTCATTGAGTGTCACCTAGTCTTTGTACTTTTTGAAAGAGTGAAAAATTGATTCACTTCTACACCACTCAGGATTGTGTAGACCTCAATCATATCTCCCTTCATACATCTCTTTTCCAAGCTGAAGAGCCCTAACCTCTTTAGCCTTTCATCATATGAGACGAATTCCATCCGCTTTATAATTTTAGTTGCTCTCCCTTGAACCTTTTCTAATTCTGCTATATCTTTTTTGAGATACGGTGACCAGAATTGAATGCAATACTCAATGTGCGGTCGCACCATGGAACGATATAGAGGTATTATAGTATTCCCAGTCTTATTTACCATCTCTTTCCTAATAATTCCTAGCATCCTGTTTGCTTTTTTGGCTACCGCCGCACACTGGACAGAAGATTTCAGCATATTGTCTACAACACCACCTAGATCTTTTTCATGAGTGCTGACTCCTAAGGTGGATCCTAGCATCAGGTAACTATGTTTCAGATTATTCTTCCCAATATGCATCACTTTGCATTTGTCCACATTAAATTTCATCTGCCATTTGGATGCCCGGTCTTCCTGCAATTTTTCACAGTCCACATGTGTTTTAACAACCTTGAATAGTTACTCGTTGTTCTGATTTCCAGATCATTTATAAATATGTTAAATAGCACCGGTCCCAGTACAGATCCCTGTGGCACTCCACTATCCGCTCTCCTCCATTGAGAGAAATGGACATTTAACTCTACCATCTGCTTTCTGTCCAATAACTAATTCCTAATCCAAAGAAGGACATTGCCTCCTATCCCATGACTCTTTAATTTTCTCAGAAGTCTCTCATGATGAATTTTGTCAAAAGCTTTCTGAAAATCTAGATATACTACATCAACCAGCTCACCTTTATCCACATGTTTATTTACATCTTCAAAGAAATGAAGCAAATTGGTGAGACAACACTTCCCTTGGCTGAAACCATGCTGACTCCCATTAAACCACGTTTATTTATGTGTTCTGTAATTTTATTCTTTATAATAGTTTCCAGTATTTTGCCCGGCATTGATGTCAGGCTTATCAGTCTGTAATTTCCCAGATCACCCCTGGAACCCTTTTTAAAAATAGGCATCACATTGGCCATCCTCCAATCTTCAGGTACTATGGACAACTTTAATGACAGGTTACAGATTACTAACAGCAGATCAGCAATTTTATGTTTGAATTCTTTCAGTACCCTTGGATGCATGCCATCTGGTCCAGGTGATATACTATTCTTTAATTTGTCGATTTGGCTCAGCACGTCTTCCAGGTTCACTGAGATTTCTTTCAGTTCCTCTGCATTTCATCCTTGAAAACCATTTCTGTTACAGGTAGATCTTTTACATTATCTTTGTAAAGACCAAAGAAAAGGATTCATTCAGTTTCTCTACTATGGCTTTGTCCTCCCTGAATGCCCCTTTTGCTCCTTCATGATCTAACGGTCCCACAGATTCTCTCACAGGCTTTCTTCTTCTGATGTACCTTAAATAGATGTTACCGAGTTTTTGCCTCTGTGGCAGGTTTCTCTTCGTATTCTCTTTTAGCCTTCTTTATCAGTGCTTTGCATCTAGCTTGACAGTGCTTATGTTACTTCTTATTTTCTTCATTTGGGTCCTTTTTCCATTCTTTGAAGGACATTCTTTTTGCTCTAATAGCCTCTTTCACTTCATCTTTTAAACATGCTGGCTGTTTTCTTTTCTTTCCACCTTTGTAAACACATGGAATGCATCTGGTCTGGGCTTCCAATATGGTATTTTTAAACAACATCCATGTCTGATTTAATGTTCTAACCTTTGCAGATGATCCTTTTAGCTTCCTTTTTTTCCTCATTTTATCAAGGTCACCCTTTCGAAAATTAAATGCTGCTACAGTAGTGCTGGGAATGTTGGCAGCCGGTGTCTACACTACATATAGAAGCCCAAAGACACACCAACCTGCACATAAAGGCCACCATGCCACCCTCTGTCTCAATGCCCACCTCAGCTCATATAGCACCTGTGCCCATAATTCATACCCATCCCCTCAGCCTCCCCCTAATCTGCCTGGTGCTAGATGTCCCTGCCTATGTGAGGAGCAGAGCACAACATGATAATCAAATTATTAATGTCTGTAATACCAAGGAGGCCTAACCCCTCAACTCTCTCTCTTCCAACTTGTGTATTGCAGGGTCTTTGGACTTCACCGCGATCTTGAGTCGCTTCAGCACCAGTACCTGCATGTCCAGAAAGAGGACCCGGGCAAGGTCCAGTGCAAGCTGTATTGGCTCAGGGCATGATATAAGTACCACATACATATCCCCCCTATAATGTCTCTCTCTCCCCATCAGGCCTTTGGATGCAGCTGCCCTCCCTACAGTATAGTCCAAACCCCCATATCTCTTTGAATGTGTTGCAGCCCAACTCCAAACTATGAGATGGCATGGAAAGGAATGGGGGAGGGGGAAGCATATGGGTCTCCATCCTCCAGCCACCATTGAAAAAGTGCTAATCTTGTCACACAAACCAACCTAGCACATTGTAGCATAGGATATAAAAGAATCTCCACAAACACCGACAGTGGGAATCAAAGCCACAACCCTTGTATTCAGGTACTACAGCCCTAAACCCTACATCAAGCATGCATCTGATATTGATCTGATCAATGAGAGCCATACAGGGCCCTCACAGCATCCCTGCCCCCCCCCCCCAAATGGTTGCCTGTCATGACCCCAAACCATACTCAATGGATAGACCACTGTCAGCTCCAAAGGACTGTGTGCTGTCCTGTGAGACATCCCTCAAGACCCAAACTGTGGGCCCTGGAAAACTCCACATTACAGTGCACTCCCCAAAAACTGCCATGGGAACCTCCATCTATGTGTACATTTCCTCCTGCCCCCTGCCCCGGAACCCTCAAAATATAGCCATGAGTTATGGGCTGCTGTGCACCCACCGCCAGTAGTCAGACCTTTAAAACTGCTAGCAGGATTACCCCACAGATATATGCCCCAAGACCCTCACACCTTCCCACCTTCACATTTAAAAACTGCCTTGTAATGTAGCTTTGATGTAACTTTGGAGAATGTCCTGAATTTATATTTATATTTTTAATTAATTCATATGCTGTTTATTGCTAAATATCTTTTTGTCTCCCGCTAGGGTTTCCTTTACAAGTGGCCTCTCTGTAACATGCAATTCTAACCCTTTGAACCCCAACAACTGTGGGTAAATGAGGTTCCACTGTATATCCAGATTCAAAATAATAGATCATATCTCATGTGACCAGGATATTTGCGTTTGGCATCAAACACACTTCATAGAACAATTAGAAATGTATTCAAAAGAAAGCTTGCAAGCAGTAAGAAGGTCAGAGTTCATTATGCATTATCAGTTAATTTTACTTACAAAGTAAAGATAAATGATGTATATTTCAGAATTCTTACATCTCAAAATCATCATTTCATTTTCAAACGTCATGAATTAGTACTGTAGCTAGCAGACAGCATGTGCTGCATTAAAAAGTCACTCTCAGGCAAGTTAGTGAAGCAACAGGAGAGAAATTCTACACAATAAATGCTCAAGGAGGAACCAAAAACAGGAAATAATTACAGCAAAGAGATCTCTGCAACTAACTTCAAGGGCCTGTCCTTCTAGAGAGAAGTAAGTTGCACAAAATTGAACTGGATTTGCAATTTTTAAATGACCTGAATTGCAAAAGTCTGCATCCTACATACAGTGATAGTGTCAATATGAGTTTTATATCCTAAAATCCCTGGCACTACCTACAGATAGCTCTTCCTGCTTAATCTACTGCCTTCAGACTTTTCAGCAGCAAGCAATACTATGCAAGATAGATGTGTTTACAGAAAGTAACATAGTAACATAGTAGATGACGGCAGAAAATGACCTGCATGGTCCATCCAGTCTGCCCAACAAGACAAACTCATATGCGCTACTTTTTGTGTATATCTTACCTTGATTTGTAACTGTCATTTTCAGGGCACAGACCGTACAAGTCTGCCCAGCACTATCCCTGCCTCCAAACCACCAGCCCCGCCTCCCACCACCGGCTCTGCCACCCAATCTCAGCTAAGCTCCTGAGGATCCATTTCTTCTGAACAGGATTCCTTTATTTTTATCCCACACATGTTTGAATTCCGTTACCGTTTTCTCCTCCACCACCTCCCGCAGGTGATACACTAGGACTACACCTCTTGGTCTTTTAACAACTCCTGATGCAGTCCTTGAGAGGGCAAAACATGGCCGTGTCAGGCTTTCTCTCTATATAAAACGCACCTCCAACGTTCTAATGAAGCCTCACTTTCCCAATGTTCTAAAGTACAGTGCATGAAGGAAAAATCCCCTTACTAGTGCAAGCAGAGATCCCGTTTGCACTTATGTCAAAGTCCTTACTGACTATCCACACTGTGTATCTTCAGATTTCACGGCTCTGTTATCACTGGACTACAAATATGATTGTTTGGTCTGCTCCAGAGAAGCACTGACAATACTTCTGTTTATGTCTCAGTTTTCCAGAGAGCATCTGAGCATGATAAAGGCAACATGAGGAGATATGGGCTGGAAATCTGCATTTGGAAAAATATCACTTGCTACAGTTCTTTAAATAAAATTAAGAATTAACCAGTGCCACTGAAACAGCGGGGGCGTAATAAAATTGCACATTCTGCATGGAACTTCGGTTAGGGCTCTAACAGTAAAACCTTGAACTGCCCCGCCCTGTTAAAACAACATTCATTCATTCATGTACACATTTGATATACCACTCTTCATAACAAAAGCACTTCAGAGCAAATATCTTATCCAGGCTAGTCAGCCAGAGCCACATATGAGACGAACACTGCCCCAAACCCCATGCTCCATCTGTCCCTTGCTTCCCTGAAGTACCAGCGATCCTTGCCCAATCTTACCAGAACCACCGCCACATAATAAGCTGCTGTTCTTTCAACCACCCGGCCCCATAGACTTCCAGTTCATACATCTGGAATCATGGCCGCCGAGAGACTGAGCTGAGCCCAGGGCAGGGCTGCCGGTGGGCCCGCCCCCCCCCCCCCCCAGGATCGTCGCCATCAAGGCCACCATTGCTACCGCCACCACCCACCCAAGGATTGTCGCTGCCGCCGCCCACCTGCCACCACCCACCGCAACTGTAATACCTTGGCTGGCGGGAAGCCCAAGGCCCCACCAGCAGAAGAATCTTCCTCCAGCACTGCTCTTCTTCTCTCTGCCGCATGGCCTGCCCCTGCGGCTGCTTTTTCTCTCAGGTTGCACATGCTCGGTTTCAAAATCGAGCATGCGCGGCCCGAGGGGAAAATCAGCCGCTTGGAAAGCAATGCGGCAGACTGTGAAGAAGAGCAGCACTGGTGGAAGATCTCTTCTGCTGGCAGGGCTCCCCACCAGTCTGCTGTGTCTGCTCCTTTGGGTTCTCCCCAACCTTCAAGGGGGGCCTGGCACCGGAGTTTTCTCTCTTCTGCTCCTGTCAGGACACGATCACCCGGGTCCCATCAGAAGGCAAGAGAGAGAGAGAGACCCCGGCGCCGGGCCCCCCTTGGAGGCCCAGGCCTGAGGAATTTTGTCCCCCCGCCCCCTCTCTCGGCGACCCTGTCTGGAATACCTTCTTCTCTTTCACCACATTGAAACCACTTTCTTTTCCACCTTTCAGCAGCCTGTTGGTTTCTCTCTCTGCTTCTTCTCCATTCCCAATCACCCAAACAAGCTCTTCCACACAATCTCTCCCCCCTGCTACTCCATCACACCACATCAGCTCCTGGGCTGCTGCTCTTCTATTCTCCCTCCTAATTTTGCACACATCATCAAAAGGTGGTAAGTACAGTAATGCAGTACATGTTGGCGGTTAAGGATTATTTGACCCGTCCTGTCAGCCTGGCTTCCTCTTGGAAGTGGCCTAGTGGTTAGGGTGGTGGACTTTGCCCCTGGGGAACTGAGTTCGATTCCCACTTCAGGCACAGGCAGCTCCTTGTGACTCTGGGCAAGTCACTTAACCCTCCATTGCCCCATGTAAGCCACATTGAGCCTGGATGGAAAATGTACAAAGCATATCGTTAAGAACGTAATTTATTAATACAATTAAAAAAAACACATAAATACATATAAAAGATTAGCCCGACACAGGCCGTGTTTCGCCCAGCAGGGGCTGCTTCAGGGGCTACACAAAAATCCTCTTTACTGCCAGTAAAAGGTTATGTCGGTTTGGCCCCTCTCGGAGAGCTGTTTTTTTTCATACTGAGATCGCTTGCATATTGTATTTTTGGAATTATCCAATATAATTTTTCCAATTTGAATTAAAGAGGATTTTTGTGTAGCCCCTGAAGCAGCCCCTGCTGGGCGAAACACGGCCTGTGTCGGGCTAATCTTTTATATGTATTTATGTGTTTTTTAAAATTGTATTAATAAATTACGTTCTTAACGATCTGCTTTGTACATTTTCCATCTTGGAGCTTGCAGACCGTCTGCCTTTGTGCTTTCTTAGCCACATTGAGCCTGCCATGAGTGGGAAAGCGTGGGGTACAAATGTAACAAAAATAAAATAGATACTATTGGAGATTCTACATGGAATGTTGCTATTCCACTAGCAGCATTCCATGTAGAAGGCTGCGCAGGCTTCTGTTTCTGTGAGTCTGTGAGCCTGCGTGACCACATTGCTGATCTGCAAGGGCCGACTTCTACATGGAATGTTGCTAGTGGAATAGCAATATTCCATGTAGAATCTCAAATAGTAGCAACAATGGAGGAGTGGCCTAGTGGTTAGGGTGGTGGACTTTGGTCCTGGGGAACTGAGTTCAAGTCCCACCTCAGGCATGGGCAGCTCCTTGTGACTCTGGGCAAGTCACTTAACCCTCCATTGCCCCATGTAAGCTGCACTGAGCCTGCCATGAGTGGGAAAGTGCGGGGTACAAATGTAACAAAAAATAAATTTGCATCATCAAGGGCGTTGTGTTCTGCTAATGCTGGTTTGCTTGTTATACCACATGTAAGGCATCTGCGATAACACCTTACAAGAGCTGGTACTTTTTCTGTGGCTGGACCTCAGGCGTGGAATAAACTGCCTTGATACAAATCAAGGTAAGGTATACACAAAAAGTAGCACATATGAGTTTATCTTGTTGGGCAGACTGGATGGACCGTGCAGGTCTTTTTCTGCCGTCATCTACTATGTTATGTATGTTATGTTTTTCTTTGAAAATTCAACAGATCACCGCAGCATTTAAGCAGATGTTGAAAGGTTACCTGCTGGACCATCTTGTTGATCAATGATGTTCTCAGGCGTCTTTTGCTGCTGCATTTGTGCTGAATTGTGTTAATGTATTTAGTGGTTTGCATTGTCGTTTTTTGACAGTGCAATTTTTCTAGCAAAAAAGGTGCCGGTACTCAAATGCCAGGCCACCCTTCAGGGGTGGGGTGATCACTGAGGAACTCACTCCACAATAGCCAGGCCCCCTGCAACCAGTCACAGAATCTATGACAAGGCAGAATTAGTGTGTAGAGCCTGAGACCTTTCATTAAAACTTGAGGACCATGGGTCAATTTTAGCAGACAAACGAAAAGGTGCCGGTACTCAGTACCCCCAAGTATCCCCTCAAAAAAAGCCCTGCTCCTAAGCCAGGGCACGTGAAGTATGATCTAGTCTCTCAAATTTACTGCTAACACTTGCCTAGTACTTGTATCATGCCAAAGAGAGCTTCTTTCTGGTATTCATAAGATGTAACATCTATAGGCAACTTATCCAGGTGTGCTCGGAAGTTCTTTTTGATCAAGTCCGTGGCACCCAAAATGATGGGAAATATTGCTGTATCTTTCTGCCACATTTTCTTGGTCTTGGACTACATCTCTTGGTACTTGAGGATCTTTCCTCTCTCTCCATGCAATTCACCGAGTAATCAAATGGGACCCACACCTTTATAATCAATGTCATTCTGGTGTTTTTCTCTTTTGCCATTCTATCTGGTTTTTTTTGGTTCATAAGGATCTCATAGGATCATAACTGTTCTCTTTGGGTCATGATCTCAATTCTTTTCTGGTACACTGATGTTGTATGCTTACAGAGTTTCCAGTGAATGAGATATGCCACCTTGTAGTGCATTTCTGTCTAAATATTTTCCCACCACCAGCACTTCACATCCAGCCACAAGATGAGTAACTGTTTCTAGCTCTGTCTGGTCTGTTGCACCAGTTTTTTTTCAATGTTTGCTGTAAACCATCTTGCCTGTAGGCCGCTGTCTTGGGCTACAACTGCCAACCACTCATCCTTAGGTTTCAATTTACCTCGCCTTATCCATTCATGTGTCTTGTCCCCATCTGGGCTCTCTATTGCTCCTTGTGATGGAGCATACACCTCCTAATTCTATAATCTTAGCGCCTAAGTATAGGTGCTACATGCGCACTATGATTAAAGAATACTAGGACTTACATGTGTGAAAATAACATTCATATGGCTAAGCGGTATTCTACAAGCTTAGCGCACAACCTGCATAATGTGCAACTTAAAGGGACTTACATGTGGGCTGAACATGGGGGGATAAGCAGGTCCTACACTTAGGCACATAACTTATAGAACACTAAAGTACAGCATTTATGGACTAACATTTACACCTGCCTTTTATATGGCATAGGTGAAAGCACCCAAATGTTGGTGTGCAAAAGCTGATTTACATTCTATTCTATAACAGAATCTGGACACCTAAGAATTGAGACCTAAGGATAGAGCTACCCACCCTCCCCAGAGTGTGCTAAAACCAGCCCAACATTCAGACCCAACCCTTTTCCCATTACTCCCTCACCTGTACCATCCCAATCATGCTTACGTTCTGTCACCGTTTTGGTTATTGCTTACCTTGCTAAGAGGACAATCCAGGCCCCATTCCTCTCTCAGTGGTATTAGTGATAGGTATTAGTGATCAAAGCCCAATATGTGATCATGGCACTGGTTTGGCATTGCCATCTGCAGTTCACAGCATCTGGACATCCGGAGTAGCCTCGTCATCAAGCGCAAGACAGGCCCAACCCTGCTCAGCTTTCAAGATCTGACAATATTTGGTTCACTTACAGAGTGGCATATCTGGGACCCTCTCAGTATAGTATCACCTTATATTTTCTCTGACTCTTCCACCCTCCAATTTTATATCACAACTTTGTCCTTGAGCTTTTTACATGGAAAATGAAGTCAACTACATATTTAACTGTTTCTATAATATCCCCAAATGGAAGGGTAATGATGGACCAAAAGTAGGAGATATAGAAGGCACTACTGTTAGTGCTCCCTGTGAGGGAGTGAGGAGTGGCCTAGTGGTTAGGGTGGTGGACTTTGGTCCTGAGGAACTGAGTTTGATTCCCACTTCAGGCACAGGCAGCTCCTTGTGACTCTGGGCAAGTCACTTAACCCTCCATTGCCCCAGGTACAAATAAGTACCTGTATGCAATATGTAAGCCGCATTGAGCCTGCCATGAGTGGGAAAGCGCGGGGTACAAATGTAACAAAAAAAAAAAAAAAAAGTAACAGGCGTCCCTAAAAACACTCCCTCACTGAGGTCACAGCTCAGCCTTACAGCAGGGGCACTAAACCTGCTATACCATAGAGATGTTAGGCTGCCTGGCCAGGAAGGCGGGGCTCAGTGAGCAGGAAGAAAAGCTCTCAGGCAGAACAGAACAGGGAGGCCATGGGAGGAGAGAAGCTGCCCTAGAGTGTAGGTCTCCACTGCATGTGTGTAAGCTACCAGAACCTGGCTAAGATAGACTAAGCTAAGCTTTGGCTTGAGTTAGAGAATGACACGGGTACAAAGTTTGTCCCCCGTCTCCGTCCCTGCAGGTTCTGTCCCTGTCCCTGCCCCGTCCCCATGGGCTCTGTCCTCATCTGCAGAAGCCTTGAACACTTACGATTTTATATTTAAATGTTTTTTATTAAAGTATAAAAAGGAACAATATGCTGTGCAACTGTTGTGTATAAATTACAAATAGAAAATAATAACAATGAGCAGCTAGAATAATCCTCCTTCCCACCGCCACCCTCTACCCTTCCAACCCCAACAATAGGTGATTTCTACTACGCCAAGGAATCCTAATTCACACTGTTAAAATGTCCAGGGGTATAAAATACAACACGTTCTGTATGCCCTAGAGGGGAAAAATATGCCCTATGAAGCACTGTTATGCTTTTTTAAATCTGTGGATAAATAAGAAGTCATCAACAATCTCAGGATTCAATCTAGCTGTCCTGTCTTCCACAGTCCTTCCTGGAATAGAAGTTGTCTTCTTAGAAGATGTGCTGGTAGCAGGATGTACAGGATCCCCCATGCAAATTTTGCTACTTGTGGCCAACGTTTGCTTGTTTTTCCAAAAAGTCAAAATAGCTTTGTAGGCATCACTTAAACATAAATAACAGTCCAGTTCATTAACAGGCTTCAAAGTAGAAAATGACACGGGGACATCCCTGTGGGCTCTGTCCCCATCCCTGCCCCTTCCCCACCCTGCGAGCTCTGTCCCCATCCCCATCCCTGCGGTTCCCCATCCCCGTGTCATTCTCTAGTTTGAGTTTTATAAGAATGCTGTCTTTGAGGTCTGGCTGGAGGTAGACCTGTGTGATGAAACCAACGGGGGAGAGTCAGCACTTGCAGCGGGCAGGCAAGACTGCCTGCCCCGAAGAATTCGTCAGGTCGGTGATGTGAGGGAAGAGGGAGGGAGGAGAGCCGGCTCGCAGGTTTCAACAACCGGCTCGCAAGAGCCGAGCAAAGTTAACAAGCGGCTCTTGCGAGCTGGTGCGAGCCAGCTCCAGCACACCACTGGATGAAACCCTGCAAGTAGCTGTGTATGTGTATACTATGGACTTAAGACTGTCAGCTACAGGCCTGTAGGAAGTTTGCCTCTGAACCTAAAGAGACTTTATTTTGTACTTTGCTGTACCTGTGAAGTAACAGGATTCAGTGCTTGGTTAATAAAGGGTTTTTTGTTCATTTCTCCCTTGTCTGGCTGTGTTTATTGAAGGCCTCCTGCACCATGTCAGCGTACACCATCGCACTCCCCTACCACAAGTTGCCTTTATCCCTTTCCCTTGACATCCCTCTTCCCCCCTTTATCAACTCCTGCATCTTTCTCCATTACCTTTTTGTATCTTGTCTTTTTTTGTACTCCTCTTTTTGTCTTCCATATTCAGTGTTTTTATCATCTAAAAAAAACACAGACAAGTATAGTTGATGAGATCTCCCCTTTGCAAACCCATGTTGTCTAAGATCCTGTAATCTATTTGCTATAAGAACATGCATGTCTGTAGCTACCCGCCCCTTCCTTGTTCCCAGTTTTGTGCCGTGGGACTTATTCTACTCTCCCCCAGTCCTCTGGAACGTCTCCGGTCTCTATAACTGCACAGAACTGGGAATGGTGCAGTGAGCACTTTCAGAATTCAGAGTTATTCTCCATCAGATCCAGTGATGCAGTGAGGGTCTCCAGCACACAGGGGTCAATGTTTCTGTTAATGCCCCGCCCCTCACTCCCACAACAAGGAAAGTGCAGCTGACAGGACAGGGAGCCCTGCTTCCTACCCATGGTGTCTGATCAGCTGAGATCAGGCAGCAGGAGCAAGGAAGGCGCCAGAGAGATGAGGAGGGAGGCTATAGATGATGCATGTGAGCCGGCATGGGAATTGCTAGCTATTTAAAAGAGTTCAGACCCAGTAGACCCCTGATACTTTACATAAGATTGTTACACTTTGGATAGCAGATTTTGGATCTCTTTGGATCATCTTTACAAGTTTGGCTGCGTGGTTGCAACTCGCAGAGTGCGTATTCACAGGAGATACATTATACATTTTTACTGCGTTATATCCATTCGTCCAGAGCCCACAAGATGAGTCTCCTGTCAGATGGGACCTGTCTTAAATGTGGAGCACCAGATGCATCTTACATTGTATTTAGGCTTGTCTGAATATTTCCCAGTTTTGGTGTGATGTATGGTCTTATCTGGCTGCTTGTATAGTAGCTGATGGCCAGCTACTCCCAGACATTGTAGAATGATGTCACGGATATTGTGGAGGGCAATCGTATTTCTGGTCCATTTTTGCATGAAGCCTTACTGATTGGTAAGTGTTGTCTTCCATTGCAATGCAGCCCTGCTGAACCACCTACACTTACCCAGTGGCACAACCAAATGTATGAGTTATTATGTATGGAGAGACGCTCGGTGATTCTAGGAGCGCCAAAACAAAGAAGAAATGTCTCCATATGTGAATGCTTTGCCTTTGCGGGTTGTGAGAACCCTCCAGGGGCGCTTGAAGAGCGAGTTGGGGGAAGCGGTAGAAGGGCCCTACATCCTCTGGGGAACCTTCACTACAGCTCCCAGAAATCCCAGCACCCTGAGGGTGGAGTTCCTGGAAGGCAGGGATTGACTGACGCTAAAAGAGGGAAGGGGGACTCCAACTCCCTGAGATCCCGGCAGGGAGAAAGGCTTGCTGGGAAGGAGAGGAAAGGGGCAACTCCCAGAGTTCTCGGAGGGTGAGGGGCTTTCGTCGGAGGGAAAAGAGGACTGGAAGGCCCCAGGTGCAGAAGAGGTGGATGATGATTGGCTAATGGATACTAATCAGCTGGTAGAATCTGGAGGGGAGGATTTTATGGAGTGGGCGCCTGACAGTAGGGGAGGAGAGCGGTGGGGAACCTATGGACACTTCAGCTCTAGCCCGAACGCCAAGAGGAGGTAAATTGCAAGCTGTGGCAGCTGCCTTTTTTTCCCCCCAACTCAAAGGCCCTTGGAAGAGCATGTGGGAACAGCTCAGAGCAATACCGGGGGGAGAAGCAATAAGGGAAGGTTGATGTCATGTTAGGTTGGAGGAAGGAGGTGGCCTCCCTCCTCTTCCTTCGGCACTGCCTGCAAAATGACGGCGCCCAGCCCAGTGTATCCTGGGATGCGCTATGCAGGGCTTCACACCATCCCTTATATGGTGTGAAGTCCCGCCCAGCACATCCCAGTTACACTGGGCAGGACTGGGCGCCACCATTTTGCAGGCAGCCGGTTAGAGGAGGGAAGCCACCTCCCTCCTCCAACTTAAGGTAGGGGGTGGAGGATTGACCATGGCCCACTGGGTTACCAGGAACCTCTTACCAATGCTTGGGGGGGGCGTTTGAACCTGTGTTGGGGGGGGGGGACTGGAGGTCTGCCAGACCTCCAGTCCCCTATCACTGGGGGGGAGGGGGTTGTCAGTTCCTGCAGAGGGTTGCTGCATTGGGGGGGGGGGGGAATGGGGGCCTGCTAACATGCAAATGCATGCTGGACAGGGCTCACCATTCCTCCCCAATGGTCTGCAAACCCTAACGCCAACTCCGAGCTGGCGTAGGATTTGCTGCGGCCAGTGTGCCAATCTTTGGCGCGCTGGTCGCTGATCATTGGGGATGAATAGGTTTAGCAGGCATTTGCATGCTACTTGTGCTAAGAGCCATGTTTTGCATGCATTTGCATGCTAGTTGCGTTCAGAGCCCGCGAGCGCGTTGTTTCACGTACTCAGGGGCTCTGATCATGGGGCGGCAGCAAACGCAGGTGCTAGTATGGTGCTAACAGCCTCTAGCGCCTGCATTTGCTTCTGATCATCAGCTCAAGAGTGAGGGATGGGGGGCTAAGAGGTGTGAGCAAGGACTTGAGGATGTGAGACACAGAGGAGGCAAGGCAGGAAATGTGAAGGTCAAAAGGTTCAGACCGGGGCAAACAAGCAAAGGTAACAAACCACTCAGAAACTCTCCATTGTTTCAGACAAATGATTAATTCTGCCTCTCCACTCTCCAACTTAGCAAATTCACAAATAGGTCCAAAGACAGGTTTGGCCTTGACCTGGAAGCTTTTGAAACAAATCACAAGGTTTTTCTTTCCAGCTCCAGGAAGTTGTTTTGCTATCCATCATGTAACACCGCCCATGTCATGCCCAGGACATACCCCCGAAATGACCCTTCAGAAAACAATTTGTTTTCAGCGAATATCGGACTTAAACTTTTTTTTTATGTTGGATTATATGGTTTAAACTTTTTCATGTGAGAAACATGTCCATCTGCCACTTAGGTCATTTTTTGGACTTTTTTTTTCTTTTGATTATGAGCCCCTAAATGTTGTAACATGAAGTACATTTTCCTCAAACAGGCCTTTATGACCAATATAATTCTTTAATTTAGTCACATTTTCTAACTCCTCTTAGCTATCAGCCTTATTTTCGAAAGTGATGGGCGCCCATATTTCGACCCAAATCAGAAGGGCGCCCATCTCGCAAAGGCACCCAAATCGGTATAACCGAAAGCCAATTTTGGGCGTCTTCAACTGCAATCTGTCATGGAAACGGGCAAAGTTGACGAGGGTGTGTCGGAGGCATGTTTAGCGGCCGAGAGATGGGCGCCTTCGGCCGATAATCGAAAAAAGAAAGGCATTTTTAGTGCGAATTTGGGTCACTTTTTTTGGACCCTTTTTTTTCACAAGTCCCAAAAAAGTGCCCTAAATGACCAGATGACCACCAGAGGGAATTGGGGATGACCACCCCTGACTCCCCCAGTGGTCACTAACCCCCTCCCCCCCCCCGAAAAAAAACAAAACTTGTTTTTCCAGCCTGTATGCCACACCCAGCTCCATCACAGCAGTATGCAGGTCCCTGGAGCAGTTGTTAGTGGGTGCAGTGGATGTCAGCCAGGTGGACCCAGGCCCATCCCCCCCTACCTGTTACACTTGTGCTGGTAAATGGGAGCGCTCCAAACTGCCCCCAAAACCCACTGTACCCACATCTAGGTGCCCCCCTTCAGCCATAAGGGCTATGGTAATGGTGTAGAGTTGTAGGCAGTGGGTTTTTTTTTTGGGGGGGGGGGGATTTGAGGGGTTCAGCACCCAAGGGATGGGAGCTTTTTACTTTTTTTTTGTTACAAGTGCCCTTAGGGTGCCCGGTTGGTGTCCTGGCATGTGAGGGGGCCCAGTGCACTAAAAATCTTGGCCTTGGATTTGTTCGTTTTTGAGCTGGGCGCCTTCGGTTTCCAATATCGCTGAAAAACGAAACCACCCAGCTCAAATCTGATGCATTTGCCCGGCACAAACTGTATTATTGGAAAAAAAAGATGGACGCCCATTTTTTTCGAAAATACGGTCTGTCCTGCTCCTTCACGTACCCGTTCTCGGACATAAGACGCCCATGGAGATGGGCGTTCGCGTTCGATTATGCCCCTCAATATGTTCCATCTTTGCTTATACCCTACACTGTCAATTAAAATGTTATATTACGTATTGTATTGACGTAAGTTGTATGCTATGCCATACTTTGTATTATTTGAATTATTTTTACTGTTGTAATTGTCTATTGCTCATGTTTGATTTTCTTACTGTACACCACCTTCAGTGAATTCCTTCAAAAAGGCAGTAAATAAATCCAAATAAATAAATATATGTTACACCATTACACTCTCAGTAATTGAATACACAAGTTATAGAAGTAGTAATCTAGACACAGCTTACTATCTGAACTAGAACCAAAGGTCACTTTCAGAGACAGTGAGGGCTTTCTATTACAGCTGCAATGGAGAAAAGGAATCAAGTTTGAAAAGGTTTCAGGTCAGTGACATGGCATGACCTAGAAGAAAATCACTCAGCTTTAAATCCTTTCCACTGAAACAATTTTATTTCACAAAAGTAGATACTGTAGGCTTCATTTATCAAAGGTGCACAACCTAAACAGAGAATGACTTAAGGCCCCAGTGAGAAATCAGACCATTGGTTGAAGTTTAAGAGGATCATTTACAGAAAGGTATTTTCCCGGGTAAAGTGACCTGACTGGAAATTGCTCTCCTCAATGTGGTTAGAAATATACAAGTGATTCATAGTGTAAACATTTTTTGCCAAAGTAAAACAAAACACGCCTATGGTCACATTTAAGTTGGTGAAGTAGAACCCATACACTTAGCTTTAAAGATAAACTTAGCTTAAATCTAAGTGCTTGCTTTTTTATTAAGCTGTTTGGGGCCTTTTTGCAAAGGCGCGGGAGGGCCTACGCGCATTCAACGTGCGCCAAATCAGCACTACCACACCAGCTAGTGCGAGCCGGGCAGTAATTCCGAATTTGGCACATGCCAAATCCCAGAGTAGAAAATAATTTTCTATTTTCTACCACGGACCACTTACCTGGCAGTAAACAGCAGTTAGCACGCGCTGCAGGCTTACCGCGCGGGTAGCATGTGAGACCTTACCGCTAGGTCAATGGGTGGTGGTAAAGTCTCAGGCCAAAAATGGACATGAGCTGGTTTCAATGTTAGCGCAAGTCCATTTTCTGGCCCCTTAAAAAAAGGTTTTTCGTAGACGCGGTAAAAGATGGCCCACAACACGCCCAAAAGGCATGCTCTCACTACTGCAGGCCACTTTTTACTGTGGCTTAGTAAAAGGACCCTTTAATATTTTGTACTTTGCACTTTTGATATTTTCTGTGCACGTGTATAATTAAAAATATGAAGGAGGTTTTTTAAGACCAATGATAAAAATGGAGTCTCATAAGATTTTGGTGACATGAGATATGACTGATACCATTAACTGGACTATTGGGGTATTTTTTCCTCCTTTGTAAGATTATTATTATTTTCACTTTGATTTAATTGATATAAATTAATATAGTTTTGTTATCAACATTCTATCTACAGCTTTAGTAATTCTATTGAATATTAGGGCCATCCACAAGGCTTGAATTGACCAGAGGTGCCAACTTCCTGTCCTCTCCAACTCCAGCTAACATATCAAAGCGTTTCATGTTTCTCCATAGTGGATGTTGTGAGTTAAGATGGTATGCCAGTGGCTGTGAGATGTCATGAAACAGATCCCAATCAAGATGGTCATATATATTATTCTGCATTCAGCTGGCGGGGCTTGGGCATCCCCACTCGCAAACGTAAAATTTTTAATGGGAGGAGCAGAAAGGAATGGATGCCCCCCCATCCCCCCCCCCTTAATGGCTGCTGGTTATGTCCCTGCTCCTGTTGTCAAGTCCAAGCCAGAAGAAAATGTCAGATGCAAATTTTTAGATGTCTGGGTGATCTACACCTGGAAATTTTCCACCCGAGTACATGTACATATATGTGACCAACTCTGGGAAAACGTAACTAAAGTCAGCAGAAACAAAAAACAATGAGGTTTTAATGAATTTTATTAGAGCAAATAATTTGTAATACAACAGTCCAAACCTCATCCTTTTACATGAAAAAAAAATCTGCAGCTTTAGTCATATTTTCTCAGGTCACATATGTGAAAATAACTGCAAAAGAATAGAAACTTGGCCATTTCACTTTAGAAAAAAATCAGTAATTAATCTGCAGAAATATGGCAAAATTTGTACAGGAATTTTTGAGAAAGCATGGAAGGAAACCAAAATTCATCCATTTCACTACATTGTCAGCATCAAACTGCCATTTTTAATGTTTCTTAAAGTAACTATAATGTAACTAGCTAATTAAGCTTTACTGGATGAAGTGTGGGGAAAAAAAATGCAAAATTACAGCAGATAATTTCCGAGTTTTCAGAACTGCCAAAATATCCACTCCAGAACATCCCAGGAACTTAAGGGACCCGTGCAGCTGTCAAGTCCACATATAAAAGCATTCATTATGATCTCAAGTTGTCTGTAAACCTGTATGCATATCTCACTTTCAATGCACCACCAAAAATGTTAGAGGCCAAGTGCAAAACAAATATGTATATGAAGCCAAAAATAGTCTGAAACCTTGCAGTTTACGGGCCCAAATTCCCTGCAAGTGTTTAGACGAAGAAAGTCCCATAGTCAGCACAGAGACTGTACCACAACCGTTGGAAAGCTCCCAGCACGATCGCTTGCTGCGGTCCTGCGCACTGCTGCGATCGGACATGGGTCGGCACTCTCTGCTTTTACAAGAAAAAAAAAAAAAAAGACAGTAAGATGAAATACATGCAAGCAAACCACTGCAGAGCTGAGGGGAGGGGGTGGGGGAGAAGGATCCGTCTTTTGTTTACTAACACCAGCCACTGGAGCCAACTCTGTGGGTGCTTGAGAAAATTCCTTGTGTGTGTCCAGGGAGGGGTTATTTCCATTGGGCTTAGCACCCCCAATAATTCTGAAAAGTTGACTCCTATGACACCAGCTGCAGTTAATATTAACTAAGGCGCCTATCTCCTCTCTGCGCTCAGATGGGCACACGCAATCATCAGCGCTGCCGCTTGAATATTTGCCTCTTTCTGTAGCGAGGGGAATGGGTGACCCCCGCCCAAATTCTAGGGTAACGCAATGGAGAAAAGAAAAAATAATATGGAGAGCAGCGCCTGCCGGTGGGTGAAGTCTCCCTTCCTCCGTTTGTTGTAAATGCCAGAAAAAAAAGGAGATCATTTAACCCGTCACTGATCGTGCTGAAAGCCATACCATTGTTTACAGTCGGATGGAGTTGTAGGCAACCCAGTGTACCATTCTTCACCGGAAAAAGAAAACAAAACGATTGCTTTAAGGCGTGTTTTGTTTAGTGATTTCCCACCGAACGGACAAAAAATCTCAGTAACGGGTAAGCGCTTTACTGAGATTATAGAAGCGCCATTAACACAAAGGGGATCTGCCTTCTCTGTTCTGTCCGCAAACGTTCTTTTGAGAGGCAATGAACGACAAAAGGATACAGCATTAAGCTTTTTGGTTGTGTGGAACCTGCAGGAAAATAAAACCCCTATTAACAGTGACAATATGGCGCTCAAAGGACCTGCTTTTATTTGCATTTACTGAAGCTGCCGGAATGCGACAACCTTCCATACGATATAGCAGAAATCAGTGTGTTGTTCACTCTTTTCTCCTAATGCCCAAAACTACGTCCTGCAAAACCGTTTACTTTATAACAAGAAGAAATCTGCTAGTGACCTTAACATAAAGGTAATTTTCAAGGGCATAAATAACACTCCTTGAGCGGCTCGCCTCATCACAACTCAGAATTTTTCCGGCAGCCTATTTTTTTTTTCCTTCCACTACACGTAAACAACTCGCTTTGCAAGTCAGTGACACTCACTTACCGGTGGCGGGTGCACTGCACTAGTCTGCACAAACAGCTGCAGTACAGAACTTAAGTTACTTACTTTTTACCGTCAAACCCCGCCCCGTCCAAAAGCGCGCTCGCGCTCGCTCAGCCAACCAACAACTGCCGAACCAGCACCGGGCTCCGCCTCTCGCCTCAGTGCGCGGCGCTCGCGCTTCTCGCACGCCCGCCCGCTGTCCTCTTCCCCCCTCCCCCTTTCCTTCCCTACCCAGCGAAAGCCCCAACAATCCCAGAAGCCATTGCAAAAGCCTACAATGAAATTTAAGAAGTTTTTTAGGTTTCGGCGCCATTTTCGATTGGACTGAGGTAAGGAGGGATTTTTTTAGGGAATTAATTATAAGGCTTTTTCTCCGCTTGCTTCGATTATGCCTGCCTGAAAAATATTTTAAAAATATTCAAAAAATCCCCGTCCTCTGCCGGTTTGCCTGGCGCGGTCTGCGGCGGACGGAGTAGCCTCTGGGGCTTCCTGAAAAATAGGTGCGGCAAAGAAAACAAAAATGAGCGGCGGCTCAATGTTCATTTCTCCCCTTTTGGGGGGCAATAGTTGTAAAAGCCCCCTCCCCAAGGAAGTGGGCCTTAATAATGAAGCAAATAAAATGACGGAATTTTTAGTGCGAGTTTCAGCGACAAAAGATTAAAAATAAAGTTAGTATTTTTTTTTTAAATCGTCTTTTTTGTGTGTGTGTGTTGTGTTAATTCAGTTTGTAGGTTTTGTCACCCGGAAATGGACTTTTGGGGGCTACTTTTCTTGACGTGGGGAGGAGAAAGAAGACTTAATTGTGAAAGAGTCAGTGAGCAAGCAGGATGGGGAAGTAAACAAGAACATTTTTCTTAGTAGTTTCACCACCATTTTTTTTTTTAGTAATATATTTGCCAAACAAAGAATGGGTTTAATTTTTTTTTTTTTAGTCCTGGGAAAACTTTTCGCCTCTCCCGCGCTGAAAGAATAAATATATAATCTCCAAAAGCAAGGCAAAAGTGCTCCTAGAACGCCCAAGTGTGTAAAGTTTTGTTGGCCGCTCTTGAGGCCGGTGCTGCTGGGCTCGCCGCTCTTCAGACCGTGAAAGGTGATTTGGGAGAGAGAATGTGGAGCCCTCGAGAAGCCCCGAGTTCTCGACCCCGGGGCAGCTGGAGGCGCGCGGGTGACGCAGTCGCAAAAAGTCTCTCACCGGTCTTGAAAGAGGAGGCAGGCGCTCCCCTTTCCCGGAAAAAAAAAAGAAAAAGCCAAACAAAAGAGCAAACACCTCCCCGGCCTCCAGAGCAGGAAAAGTGACGCCTGATTGGAATATAATTGCATACCGTTACTTGGCTCTCGGAGCGAGAACGGCACGAAAGGGTTAACAGAAGTTACATTTAATTAAACGTGCAGCCTCCTTTGGAGCTATAGGAGAACTAGTAAGAGAGCGCTTGTGTTGCTGCTTTCTAGATCCCTGACCCAAATGGCACCGTCAAGGTTTTGATTTAAAAAAAAAAAAAAAAAGGTGTTTTTCTAGATGCTTTTTAAATAAAATAATAAAAAAAGACTACAAAAGTGGGAATTAACCTTATCTTGGTGAAGTCGGCCATATGTCGCACCGTAATTTGATACGCTCGCAGATCTGTGCATAAATTATTTTGAGGGATGGTTTAAAAGACAATCGTGGATTAAATTAGCTTTATAAAAATAGCTTTCAGTATATACCAGTAATCGGAAACTTGTTCGCCGGACTGTTCATGAGCTATTTTAATAGTTCTAGAATAACTACAGAAAAAAATGTCTTGTTTCTGCTATAGTTTGAGGAAAATAACTCTACAGTGCCTTTGCCAGAAGGTCTGGATTTTTTTTCACAACTTTTAAATGTGAATAAAATAGACTTTAAAACATTTCTGTAGAGCTACTTACTTTTATACTCGCCTGTGAATGATTGTAGTTTAGAAAAATAAAGATCAATATTTGTTTGATAGTGCCATACAGTAAGGCTTTGTTGAAGGCCTCTTGGCTGATGGGATTGCATTAAAGGCCCTAATAAATTCTGCAGCCAGGATTTATTGTATTTCAGTGTGTAAGCTTCATATATTTTATAACTTTGCCAATTATTCCTAAATATAATATTTTTAAATGTTTCTTCAATCAACCTGGATAGGGTATAAATTAAGTGCAGGCAACATTTGATTCTGTTTTAAATACATGAACAATTGTAGGTAAGAGTGTACAATGTTTAAAAAAAAAGAACTGGGTGTTTCTGCTGTTTTTGCAGTGCCTTTGCACTAAGTTTTCCAGTGTTAAGGTTTAATTTAGTTGAACAAACACCATTTTAAGTTTCTGCATTTATGTTTGTGTAATTTTATATAAATATTTGGCAACCTTCTTTTAGCACCGGCTGAAGAAATAAAAAGAAGAGCAACATTATATACTGTAAACATCGTTGACCAATGTGTAATAATCTGAAGAGAGCCTTTTATCAAATTAGACCTGTGGAGGGGAGGCAATGATTCTTCCTTCAAATTTGTACTTCAGGTACAGTACTGCAAACTGGAAGATCAATTTAGTGAAGTTCTAGCTCAAGTTGATTTCCTATCTATATTGTTTACTTTGAAAACTCTGTTTATAACCAGTTTTAAACATGTCATCTGTTCTTAATCATGAAAAAAATTTTGGGAAAAAATGGTCCTTTTGCAGCTTGTAATAAAATTGTGGAAAGTTGCATAAAACTGGTGGAGTGTGCTGTTCTTCCTTTTAAAAACTGAAGAAAAATATTTTTGATGGTATGATTGTAAATGTAGCAGACATAAAGAATATTGAACAGTGATGAAAATAATTGTTTAGAACACTTGTCAGCTGATATAAATGATGGTTTGGATACATGGACTTTAGGGTAATCAGACATTTTTGTTTTGGAATTATTTTCTTTCTAGGTAGGAGAATTTGGGAAAAGCGAGTGTGACTGTGAACCTTGTATTGATAGTGGTTTACATAGATTGTGTTTACACAAAAAATATTGCAATGTAATCTGTAGTTCTTCAGTTAATGCTGATTAGTTGTGCACTTGTATGATAAAGGAAAATAAATCTATTGAGAATAATAAAAACATTTGTGTACTTTGCATGTTTTCCACTACTGTACTGCTTTAGAAATGCTTTTATGTAGTATAAGAGGCACTTATAGCTTACTCCAGTGAATACTTCTAGCGCTTTTTACCAAGAAAGTGTGTATGTGTGTGGTTTGTTGTTTGTTTTTTAAATTCAAGCTGTAGAACAGGTGGAAATCATTACAGACTAGGGTTATTTTTTAATTTTGATTATTCCTATATTTGCGTAACTGCAGTAATTGGAACCAATTATAGACATTTTTGGAAATGATTAATGGTTATTAAATCGTAGGAAGGTTTCCACCTGTTGAAATTAGCAGTTTATTTTTAGCACTTTGAACACCTTCATTTTCAGTATTCAACAGAAAAAATATAACCTTAAAAAAACTTGCATGGAATATTGTTTGAAATTTGTTCATACTAAAAATCCATATGGGGATAATTTTAATACAGAACACTTGGTCATTACCAGGTTGAACCATCTATCTTTGTGTTATTTTCAGATGAGAACATCAGCAACATGAGAAGATGACTTATTGCTCTCTCAAAACATCTCATTGGTAAATTCATTAGGAACTGGGTATGGCAGTGATGATTACTTTTGGCATTCTCTTTAATTTGAATATTACAATTAGATATTCAGGTTAGTAAAATGGTATTTATCCCATTACTAGAGTAAAACAACTTATTCATTTTGATTTTTAGATTGGGACCTTAATTTATTCCAATTCCAAACTCAAGATAAATTACAGTTAGTTACACAGAGCCTTGTCTAGAACAGTATCCTTGGTCTGGGGAACTATAACAGCTTATGTCAACATTTATATCAAATCTAACCCTTTAAATAACTTTTCTAAAAGTGATATTGAGGCATATTTTCAAAGCACTTAGCCTTCCAAAGTTCCATAGGTTTCTATGGAACTTTGGATGGCTAAGTGCTTGAAAATGAGCTCCATTGTGTGCTCAGAAAAGTGTATAGTGCTTAGTGTTACATCGACAAAAACATACAATTTTCTGTCATTGCACACTGATAGTTCCATTGAAAGTGCAAAAGTTCTAAGTGCAAAGCAAAGATTCATATTCAAAATTCTTGTACATATCTTGAAGTGTATTCTTGTGCTAACTGCCCAATCCAATGAGCCATGGATTGAAAAGGCTTCAAACTGAAATCCATAGCTCATTGGATTGGGCAGTTTGGACAATAATACACTTCAAGATATGTACAAGGATTTTGAATACGAGTCTTTGTTTTGCATTTAGAACTTTTACATTTTCAATGGAATTATCAGTGTGCGATGATAATTGGATGCCTTTTGTCAGTATAACACTGGGCATTATACAGTTTTCTGAGCACACAATATCATTTTTATAAAATTGTTTAAAGGGTTAGATTTGATATAGATGTTGACATAACAAGCTGTTATAGTTCCCCAGACCAAGAATACTGTTCTGGGGGGGGGGGGGGGGTTAATTTGATGATGTTCTTACAATAACATTGCTACACACATCCTTACCCAGCTTGTGAACAAAGTTGTACCTGAGGCAATGAACAATGAAGTGACTTGTCTTAAGTTATAAGCGTTAGTGGGGAAAAGCAGGAGTTGAACCTTGGCTTTGCTGGTTGTCAGTCTGTTCTAATCAATTGGCTACCACGTCACTCCTTACTAGGTTGTGATAGGTCTCTTCCACTCTTCCCCCCCACCCCCCCCCCCCCCGAATCAGCTTTTGAGACATTCTTCCAATGTCTCTTGTGAACAGGCACAATGTTTACCACAAACATATTTCTCTGACTTTAACAAATGCCTTTGATTCCACCTCAGCCTTCATGTTTTCCAGATAGGGCATCAAGATTTATTGCTTACACACTTTAGGGGCTGATAGAGAAAGTAATGTGTTTGGAAACCCTGTGCTGAGCTTCAGCACAACCCTAACATGCACAAAATAAAAATAAATTGCTCTCCAGTGCAGTAAGTAAATTGAATGCAAATGGGCTGAATGGAAAAGAACAGGCTAATGTGACAGCACACTGGACACGTGCTCTCACAAGTCAGCACTAGCAGCAGCTACATTAGTGCACAAAAAATTGCATTGGCACCTAGCATTGCATGCAAGTTGTAGTTTCAAAAATTGTGTATTGGCACTTCAATTTGTCAACAGTTCAGCATTTCTTCCAGCATACCTCCCCCTTCGACATCTCCTTCAAATAGGCTATAAAAGTTGCAGGTCCTGTTTGCTTGCGGTAAAAAGAAGAAACTGGAATAAAAATTTCCCTTGTGCTGACTGTAGAAGAACAAACTAAAGCTTTCTCTTTTGGGGTCTTGTTCAAAATCTCCCTGTACTCATGCTTCAGGTTTTCTGCACACTTCTGTGCATCTGTAAAGAATACCAAATAAATTCGTTATCATGGGGTTTAAATGTGCTGTAAGTTGTCTACCTAATTTTTTACTTGTGTGCTTGTATCCAAGCTAACCTGTATATAAAGCCTGATTCCCTTTATTGCATCTGCCTCTTAGAGAAAAAAGGAAAATACATGGTAAGTTACAGTTGAGCTTATTCTCCCTTGGTACTACCTCTTGCCCTACAAGGCGGTTTGTTTGTCATCTGACAGTTTTTTATAGCTGAAAAACTGTGTAACAGGCGAAATTACAATATTGTGATATGGTAGCAGTCAAGTTAAGACCCAACACAGCCAGGTTTCAGCATATGTCTGCATGAGGAGTGTACCGTATTCTCTCTGAGATCTGTCAAATCAAATTCTAAAGATCCCCTAATGAACAAGCCAAATTATATAATGACCTCCTTTTGGCACTTTTTTGTGAGCCGAGTATTGAGAGTGATCGACTGCGGTTCCAGCTGCTAGAACTGAATGTCAAAAGGAGTCCTTTTTATTATGCTGATACTTGGCTGTGTTGGAGCTTGTTAAATTGACTGCTGCCATACTGGCATTGTTTGAGAGTAACAGTAACATCTATCCTGCTGCTGGATACTACTTCTACTTGTGACTCAAATTATAGTAGTACTCTTAAAACCCAAACCATCTTAGAGCAGCTTTTCTAACTGCTGTTATAAAAGTGGGAAGTATGTCTCAGCGAAGGGTCAAGGTATCACTTCCCCCAAACCTAAGGATGAGAGAAACAGGTTGCTACTGACCTGAGGATGCCCTCCCTCCCTCTCCCCCCCCCCCCCCCAAACCTCCATTTCAGAAAACGATGAGTTACTGTGCTGTAGGGACCTCCTTTCCCAAGCTTGGGCAGAATTAGGGTGCTACTGGCTCGAATCCCTGCAGCAAATGCCCATGATTTGCCATGCATGGATTTATAAAACCTTACCAATGTACATAGTGCTATAACCATACTTAGTGGAAGATGGCCAAGGGGTTCTTGCTCTAAGGAGCTTATTTAATAGTAAGTCATTGTGGTGTTGTTTTTTTTTTTTTTGTTTTGTTTTTTTTTGTCTGTCTTCATGGAGTTTTGACCTCAAAATATTTGTGCATTGACCAGTTCAAAAATCTGACTCAACTGAGTGCTCTTAAGAAGGAAAATGGGGGATAACGAAGTACATTTGAAATAGAAATACTGTTTACTCATCACAGTAGAAAAAGTGATAATGACATATATATAATACCAACTTTAATTCTGTCAAATATAGAGTGGAGGCGGAGTACCAAATCAAAACAAAATCATAAATTTTTCCACACTATATTATATTGGAGACAGGATACAAAATATCACAAGGAAGAAAAAGCCTCAGCGTAGACTTAATATATTCAGTCTATATGTGGCTTCAATCCAATAATTAGCAAAAAATCTTTGAGTGAAATATTGTTCATTATATACACTTCAAAAATCTTTAAAATACTGATTTTACAAACAGAAAGCTTAAATGTACTTACCTTAAATGAAACTTTTTAGTGCTTCTGCTGTCTGCCCAGAACTTAGCAGCATTACTTTTCTAGCCGCAACCATCCGACAATGGTCAGCTTTTCGATTCATGCGTGAAGGGTTTATGGGGCTCACTTAATTCAGCTCAACATGCATCATTGCTATCTTCAGGCTAATTCTATACCGCATAAGATAGCTAATGGTAGGATTGGCAAGTTGTGAAGAATGAGTCCATGAGAACATTACATATATGAGGAGGATGATTGTGGATTAAAATGAGTGCCGAGTCAATGAAGCACTTTCATACCTAAGGCAGTGTAACACTTAACTTGTTAGCATTTAGCAATACATTGATTCTGCATATGAAGATGTATTACCCTTGAATTGGTAAATAAAGGAGCTGCAGTTTAATGGAAAAAATATAATACCAGGAATGAAAATCACTGCATATGCAGAGGTAAAACATGTGCAAACGATATTTTGCATGCTTTTAAAAGGCAGACTTCTATAAAATGTATTTAAAAAGGCAAACCCGAGCCAGATAACAAGTTGTCATTTTCATTTGGTTGTGAGTCATAAAGTATCTACTGGAGCCTGGGCAAGCCAGGTTTCTGTTCAGTGTATACTTTCCCAGTGAATGCATATGCTTTTTGCAGAAGTAACTTATATTTGTAACAGGTGTTGATGCTATTTTTTTTTTATGCTTGTCCTTGTTCATTGTACATCCCTTCTCTAACCACTGAGGTTGTAATATTTGAATGTATTGATTTCTAATTTATACATATACTCTTAGTTGAGCAATATCTGAAAAGATTAGCATGCTGTAGAAATCTTCTGAATCTGATGTAAATCCAAAACTTGTTAGTACTTTATATCCTTATTTCTCTCTGTATATAAAGAACAAGTTTATATTTGAAACCTCTTTGGAATAATTGTACATTATGTACAGATTCTTTCTGGTCAAATCCCAATGGAATCCTTCAATGAATGGCATTTTACATTGTGTTATAGAGAGGGTCTCACCACCATGAACTACCCTAGAAAGATTTAGTTGAATGTATATTTTCAGTCATTTTAATCCTGTTTAGTGTTTGTAAAATGTTAATGCAATATCGTATGGCTATGATGTACTGCTTAACTTTAATCTTATGTTTTTATTTTAGTGTGTTCTGAAAGATATGTTCCTCATCAGTTAAGAAAACTTGCATAACTGAAATGTTCTGTTTATCAAGGTAGGTGCAAAGACTGTGGGTGGTGAATTTTTTTTTTTTTTTCATTCTAATGCCATTTGGGCCTTATCCAGGCAACATAAGTATTCCTGGGAACAGTTTGACACCAGTTTAAACCAGTCAGCACATCCACACTAGCATTGCTTAAACTGGTAACTGAACTAGTTACATCTGCACTAGAGAGGTTAAACTGAATTGAAAAGAACGGTGGATTTATATCGTAACCTCTCTAGTCTGTGTTCCTTCACCTCTCGTTTCCTCATTAACCTAGTCCTTCATATTCCCGCTTTCCCTTTTTTTTTTCCTCTCCCTGTCATTATCTACTTTCTCTTCTGCTGTGAGAAATTCTCTCAGCTAATTTGTTCGTTCTTGTACCGAGAAGGTAATCGCCGGCTCTTCTTGTCTTGCATCTTCAGGGCTGTGGAAAGAATTCCAGATGTTATTGCTAGTAAACTGTCCAGTTCACACTGCCCCTAAGCAGGTGTACGTACGATTTTATATTGAGCCACTTGAACTGTTCAGCATACATACACAATGTGTTAAAGGCTCTTAACTGATTTACAGTTTTATGAGCTTTAACAGAATTGTGAAGTCTTTTCAACTACTTCATTAACTCAGAGCATAACTTGACATACCTAATTTACCAGCACCCACTTGTATGATACATATAGTAAGTAGAACTGTACCAAATACTACTACTACTACTTATCATTAGAATATTTTAACCATTGGGCCAAATACGAATAATATTATTCGGCCGAATACCAAATACAAATAACGGGGCACTGAGCTTTAACGTAACAAATAATAAAAGAAGCAACGTGAAATCTGAGATCAAGTAATTTCAGTAGGATTTAGCACACTAGAGCCTCAGATTATTTGAATTTAAATCACTATTCAGCCAAATACAAATAATGTATTTGGGGCACTATTTGGGGCTGAATTGAATATGAATATTTGGTACAACCCTAATAAGTGTATTGGAAAATAGTAGATTGTGACACTTAGACTATGCGTTAGACTAATTGTGACAGTTAGACTAACAGGATGCTGTATTTGATTGAGAGAGGAGTCCCTTCTTGAAACGTGCATGTGTGAGGCAACATGTTACCTTTTTTTATGTTGGTCCAATGAGAGGTTTCACAGCCTACAAGATTGTTATTCCGAGAACCAGTATGACTACCACAACTGTTCTGCAGTACTGTATGTGAAATCTTTGGTTGGAACATGTCAGTAAAATGTAAACATGTAATAAAATTGAAAGAAACTAGTTTTATTTGATGTACTGTCTTTTAATATATATATCATTCAGAAATTTTGGTTCCATTAAAATATTGTGTAATATGTAGCAGCTTTGTGTATTCCATGATTACAATACTATATTTCACATTTTTTTCCCAGTTTCTTTTGCTGCAGAAGTTAAAACGTAGTGAAAGGAAGATAAGAAATTACATGTAGAGCAAGATAACAAGTGAGTTACTATTAATGGTTTCACACATTTACTAAGTCGGTTTTCCCAAGCTACTTGTGACTAATTCAAAAAGCTTGTTTGATTATTCTTATTATAAAACTGTCACAGTGGATTGATGATGGCAGGCTGAAATTAGCTAGTGCCTTTTCTAAAGGAAATTTCTAATAAAAAGTATATATTGGTTGTTCACCTAGCATATGACATTAGCTGGTGCCTGGTTTTCTCTCTCACTGCAGGACCACAGACCCTATTTGTAGGAGTGGGAAAGTATTTGGGAATCTGCATCTTTTCAGCTTTTCTATAAAGAAGTACTAGTTCATGTTGCCAATGTCCAGTTATATACTCTGATAACATGATATTTCTTTTAAAAGTAAAGCAGATTAAGCTTTAGTAAGGTTAATTATCCAAACTGAATTGACAGGCCCAGGCATATGTGGTAGAAATAAGCTTTTCATAGTTTGAAGGTATTTGCCTGTGCTTTGCTTTAAAACAAAATCACCAAGTCCAACATACAAGTAGTCTCAAACAGCAAACATGTTGCATGATGTATATACTCCAAAACAAGGAGTAACGTACCTTTTGAAAATGAGGTTCTTCAATAAGTCATTAAAAATGTTCCAATTTGTCCTGAGTCTATGTGGTTGGAAAATGCAAGCAACAAGGAAATACTACTGAATATTTGGGACAGGCTTTGCTTTATCATTTCATTTATTAGCATTTGTTATACCGCTCTTACTAAAACACAAATTCAGAGTGGTTCACATAAATAAAAAAAAAAACAAACAAACACAAATTTAAAAGATGGAAAGGAACTCTTATAATGTCAGGAAAGTAAGAACACAAGCTAAAGTGGGCAAATGGTTAACAGGAAAGGAAGGGCCTGAAAGGGAAAGTTTAGATAGGGAAGGTGTAGGGGAGTACACATTGAAGATATGCGCAGGCACATGCAGACTTGTTCTGAAACCATTGGGCTTGAAATGAGTCTTAAAAGTGTTACGGTTGTTCACAGCAGTGTCCCCAGTAGGGGGCTTTAAGAGGAGGTAAATTAAAAACAGCTCTTAGCCTAGCTGATACTTTGCTTGCTTTGTGTATCTGCACTATTTTACAATACATCAGAGCTTGGAAATGCAGTGCATTTGTTTGTGGCTTGAGGACTGAGATTGGTAAGTATTGGAGCGCCTTCTGCTATACATTCTAGCAATACAGCAGAAATGGGATTGTGACTTTCTATAAATTTGTATTAATAATGTTCCCTAGAAAAATCCAGTTGCACTTCCCCAAGGTCTGTCAACCTTGTAGCTTTCTAATCTTTGCCTGATTAGCTTTCGAAGGTTAGCTTTCGAAGGTTGCCTTTCTTCGTCAGATCGGAAAGATGAAGAAGGGCAACCTTTGAAAGCTAATCAAGAAATGTATTAAGTTATGTCCAATAAAAAAAAGGTATCATCTTATTTTCTTTTCCATGTTTTATTTTGTTTGATTTCTATTGATAACCTTTAAGAGTGGACTAACATGGCTACCACACCTGTCTACTTAATCATTGCCTGAAACTGGTTTAAAGGTGACAAGGAATGTCACCATCTTCACAAGATAGCACCCTTGAGGTTGAATTTTTTTTTTTTTTTTTGCATTTGTAAGTAATCCTTGTCACAATGGAAAATTATTTAGGACCTAACTTATTTCTTATCCACTACATTGAGAATTTGCACATCAAACAAGCCTGTGAATCAGAGGCTGTATTAAACATTTTAGTGAATTTAGCCATCTCCTATGAATAATACATATGAAGTCAAAAAGGTTTGAATAGGTCCTTGATAAATTTTGAGACAGCTTTATCTCTTGTCCCAGTCAAAATGTGTGATTCTGAGGAGTGTGGTATAAATTTGAGAAGTTTTATATGACCACATGTCATATAAAATATCTAACCACTCCGTAAAGTACACATGTAGACATCTAGTAAAGTGAGTGTTGGGAGATATGGGGTCAAATGGTCAGAGTAAGGAAGTTGCCAGAAGTCCTGGAATAAAACTTGAATGTGTACTGTGGTCGTGCATGAGTCCATCTCTTCCTGTGCCTCAATTCAACCAGCAGTAAATAGCTAGTGTAGTTTATTCTTCGCCCCTAATCTGCTTTTAAAAAATCCAGATGTTAGGTTACAGCCAGGTTATCCCAGCCTTAGGAGCATGTTGTATTCAGTTATAATGCATGACAGAAACCTGTTTAAAATTAGCGGTCGTAACATTTTTAGTGGCCCAAATGGTTCACCATTTTAGCTCTAAATTCATATTGCTATAGTATTTTTCTATAACTAGTTATCTTTATAAAATATGTGCTTTGCATTGGGCATGCTGCAGAAGGTAGTAGTAGTTTTAATGGGGGGGGGGGGGGGGGGGCTTTTACCATTCCCATGGAGTGATGACTTCCTTGATCTAGGATAATTTTTCCATCTTTTGATAAATGGGTTTAAACTTAGTTTAACTCTGCTACACTGTGGTTAAAGTAAATAATATGAACCATATATTTTCTTTCCATTGTAGAGTCATCAGTATTGATGGCCTATTGCAGTACATTTTGTGATTTCAGCAGGTGAGCTTTGGGGAGATGTAGCAGCACATCATGGTTTGTTGTGACAAGGAGATACAGACCATTCTGAGCTGCCTCATTTCCTCAAGGAAAAGGCAAGAGAATAAGCACCACTACCTGCCTAGTCTAAATGTGGAACGGGTCATCAGGTTATTAGAGATGGATGCTGGTATTTTTCCTTGACACTGGTTTACTAGTGTATTAATGTTGGCAGCCATGTCTGTCTAAAACACTCTGAAGCTATAGATAACCTAAATATTCCATTTATGAATATTGAAAACTTGAGTAGAGATATTTTTTGGACATTTTTATTCTAAATAAGGGCTGGTCTAGTTCTTATGGACGTGATTATATATTTATTAATGAATGGATATAATTGTTATAGGACCAATCACTTGTTTTAGGGTCAGGTACTGTCTTGCAGTTCTACCTGGAGGGGAATACTGCAGAACATCAGAAGTAAGAAACTGACCAGTGTTTGCTCTAGCAGCACATAAATACTGGAGTTTGGGATTGCCTACAGCTGCTCTCCAGTATTATATTGCTGCTCTAGTGAAGCTGGAACTTGGTGCTACAAAGGCAGGGTCAGTAAACACCATCCTTGTGGAAAGAAGATTGCTGAAGACATCATGTTTTTAACCCTAGAACGCATATTGGGGGCCTTTTAGGCCCCCATGCTTACATTTTTGCTATTATCTGCAAAATTACTTTAGTTAGAATTTTGAAACTCAAGGTATTACTCAAGTATGTCATTGTTGATAATATCCAGTTGTTCATATAATTTTTTTTCATAGGCATTATGGTGTAACAATGCTTGTTTGGTGAAAACTACATCTGTACGAATTGGGGGCCTTTTAGGCCCCCGCTGTTTTTATCATGTTCTCAGAAGTGTTTGTGTCTCAAGTTACTTTATTTGTACTCAGTAATGCTGGTGGAGGGGCCAGGGTGTGGATAATAACATGTGAGGATGTCATGTGATTTTTGGAGGGCGTGATAAGGCCATGACATCACCTCAGGTCCTCTGAACACTGAGGACAGTATACACTGTGAGCTAATTGCTGAAGGACCTGTGATAAGATAAGCTGTTGAGAGGAAATCTGTTTCATTTTCTAACATCTAGTCAGCAATGGCACAGTCTTCCTCCAAGTGTCTGACTGACCAAGAGATTGAAGCGATTATGTTTCAAAGCGATGATGAAAGTGAACTATCTTTGTCTGATGAAGAATGTCTGCCACCAGCTAATCAAACATCCTCATCCAGTGATTCTTCTGATGATGAAGAAGTGAATCTAGTGGATCCTCAAGAAGTGATAAGTAGAACATCCAAAACGAATGTTTTTTGGGACAGTAATCCTACATTAGTCGGATGTACTCCAATACACAATATTGTGAGACAGGCTCAAGGAGCTGTGGGAAGTCCCAGTTACTTTACCCCTAAAGATGTATTCTGTACTTATTTTTCTGACAATATTGCAGAAGAGGTCCTATTATGTTCAAACCTAGAAGGAAGACGTATCGCTTCAGCAAAAAATAAGTCCTGGAAAAATATCTCAAAAGAGGAACTTTATGCATATATTGGACTTTTCCTGCTGGCAGGGAGTCAAAAATCGTATGATGTCCCAATACGAGAATTATTTCTGGACCCACTTTCTGATCCACACTATAAGGCGACAATGTCAGTGGACAGATATGAGGAAATTAGAAGGATCATTTGCTTTGATGATAAGCGAACTCGTGCAGCGAGGTTTGAAACAGACAAATTAGCCCCTATCAGTTATATCTGGAACATATTTATCAAAAATTGCACAAAACTTTACAATCCTAGTACTAATGTTACTGTAGATGAGCAACTTGTACCGTTCAGAGGACGCTGCAAATTCATACAATACATGCCCAGCAAGCCAGCCAAGTACGGTATAAAAATCTTCTGGATGTGTGATTCTGCAAATTATTATGGCATAAATGGCGTAATCTACTGTGGCAAAGAGGTTGGTGCACCAGTACAGAAGGATCTGGGGTCTGAAATAGTCAAAACTCTTGCTGTTCCAATATTCAATTCAGGTAGAAACATCACCATGGACAATTATTTCACCAATGTTGAACTAGGCAATTTTCTGCTTGCAAAAGCTATTACACTTGTTGGTACTATAAAGCAAAACAGACGAGAAATTCCAGCAGCACTCAAACACAATCGTCAGCGAGCACTTTATGAGAGTGTCTTTGGATTCAATAACAAAGCGACTTTGGTATCTTACAAGGCAAAGAAGGAGAAATCTGTAATTTTACTCAGTACCATGCATCACGATTGCAGTGTTGACAGCAATAACCAAAAATTGAAACCAGAAATCATCCTGCATTACAATGCAACAAAAGGAGGTGTACATAAAATGGATGAGATGGTGGGAGAATATTCGTGTAAGAGGCAAACAAAACGATGGCCTGTAGTACTATTTTCAAATATGCTTGATGTAGCAGCCCTAAATTCATTCATTATTTATACAGAAACTCATCCTGAATTTCATGCACAGAGGAAGGACAGGAGACGCTTATTCTTGAAGGACCTTTGTCATGAACTTGTAATACCTCACATGATAGAGCGAAGCGACTTGAAATGCTTGCCAAAGAAAACTAAAGAAGCAATGAAACGGTGTGGCGTACAGTTTCAGATTACTCCAGAGCCAGGAGAAAGAAAACGAAAGCGTTGTTTCATGTGTCCAAGAAACATAGAGAGGAAAACTGAGCGATATTGTTCCACTTGTAAGGAAACTGTTTGCAAAGAACACTCTTCTGAAAAAATAACATGTCAGAATTGTTTGGAAGACTAATATAATAGAAAAGAAAGTTAGAATAAAAATGTAGCTGCAGCTAGTTTGCTATAGATTTCTATGCATTTTTGTGTGTTTTCATGTCTTTGCGTGAAATTTGGGAAAAAAAAGATTTTTTGGTGTTTTCTGTGAAAAATTATAATTAAAATGTTGTCCACTATTCATATTTTATTGAGCAATTTTGAAATAAACTTGTGAAAGCTATTTGTGTGTTTTTCTACATTATGTGCATGGGGGCCTAAAAGGCCCCCATGACGTTAATATGTATATTTTTAACATCATGCGTTCTAGGGGTTAAGTGACAAATACCAGTGGCTCCGTTTTCTCAGCTACTTATATTAAGACATGTTCCTGTATGTTGAAAATGAGGAACCTGAATAGAAATATTTCACAGTTCATAGAACATTTTGTTTCTGCCTAAAGCTAAGGGCAGTGTTATGTACTCGGAATCCTTGACAAATGTATTGATTTATTTGAACACAGTTTATAGATGTTAAGCCCCACAAACTACAACTAAATGCTGTCCCTCTATTAGGGTTCTTTTCTTTTGGTGAGGGTAGAATTCTTTGCTTTCAGAACTACCAGTTCAGCTCCATTATCTTCCAAATTCATGACTCACTAGTCAGAAGAAGGAAACAACCTAATTTTCCTTCTATTATTTTCTTTACTTGTATCCCATGGCTGTCAAACTGAATATTTTGTAAGGTTTGTGCTGAGGTGAAGAAAAGGATGAGACCTGACTAATTTCCAGTTTTTACCTAGACAACCTTAAAGAAGTATAGCCATTAGGATAATGTTTTTAAGGGTGTGCCTGTAACGAAATAGGGCTGGTTTGGTATGTTCTAGAGACCTGTTTACTCTAGTCAAAAGGTTTTATACTTAATGAGCATATTTTGTAATATTCTGTGAAGCCTGCTGTTAAATTTGTAATAATTTTAATAGTGTGACTACTTAACTATCATCTACTAAAATAATAAAGCTTTTCTGTATTAGACATTTGTCATTTTTGCTCCGTATTGGCTTGGGCCAGTGCTCAGGTGTTAATACTTGGGAGGCACCTGGCTGAGTTAACAGTTTTTTCCTTGTTTTGTTGATTTCTGTTTTGGAAATACACGTCTATGTAGTGCATTGTTTAAGAATTGCAGTCTTTCAATTGAATTCGTGTCCCCAGTTGGGAAGAGAGGGCTGTTGCTGGCTAGCCACACGTGCAAAAAGAGAAAATAATGTGGGATTGAGTTGCTCAAATCCACCGTGTTTGGGGTGCATTAACATTTGTGTGCATTAGAAATTCTGTTCATAGAGTAGTCTTAAGCCCCGGGTGAAACTGGACCGTGCCTTTTGTACGTTCTAATATATAAAAGCTTGTAAAACGTTAGTTTCCTAATTGCGTGTGATTTGATCAGGACTTTACTACTACTACTATTTAGCATTTCTATAGCGCTACAAGGCATACGCAGCGTGCTTACCTAAATCGACTACTTATCTGCGTACGTAAAAAAATAAACATTTTAAAACTCGAGGTACTACGCCTGTTTGCAGCGGGTGGTCTGGAAAGTCCCACTGTCCAAAAATGTGTTGGCCAATCAAATAGTTTCACAACGTCGGTTCCAGTTTTCCAGAACGGCTAATGCAGCCTATTATCTTTACTAACAATATTGTGTAAACTAAAACATCAACGAGAAAAGCAATGGCACAGTTGTTGCGTGCCAAGTCATCATTCGATCTTTTCTGTACCATGTTTGTGTGTTATTGGTTTGGGGATCAGTTTAGGCTCTGAATGAACTGACGCTACAAGTATTCTATTGGTTTGATGTGACCTACCAGCTCGGCTGGAGGCTGACGCTTTCCAGTTAGAAAGGTAACCGTTTAGGTGTAATGATGAAAATGCTATTGAATGTTTTAGCACATTCTTTAAACCAGAAAAGCGAACTAGGATGACTTTAGAGAAACCCTGATAAATCAAAAGCCTCCCGTATTTTTTTTTATATAAAACATCGTTTGGAAGGAAAGCGCTCTTTTCCTTGACGTCGATAATCAAGTTTTTATAGAGGTTAAGGGTTTGTTTACTGAACACAGTGTTTGCGTTTGATTTTTAAATATTTCAAAGTAGTTTTAATAAAATGACAAATTCTTACTTCATTCTGTTGACAGAGGAAAGCTTAAAGCGCTCAGACACGAATCCCTGATTAAAAAAACTGGGTAGATATTTCAAGAGTGATTAATGCACAAACATATTTTCGTTTATGCGTTTCTTGTCCTGCATCGTATTTGTACACGTGCTAGAACTAGCTTTCATAGTCTGCGTGTCGGATGCCAATGCTGACCTCAGCTATTTCATTTTTTTTTTTTAATTTATAAAGCAGTGTGTTAAAAACAATTGAACCACCGTTGCCATTAAAAAAAAAAATCTTTTTGCGTACGCTCGGTGGGATTTCGGATGTAGTGTGAGTAATGTATTATAAAGTAACCACATTAACTGCACAACCATAATGTAAACATCTTTCGCCCTATAAACTCTAGGGTTTCCCAGTGGTCGTAGGGGTTAGTGTGGGTAAAGAGTCTTGCTTAACGGTATACCACTTACCAACAAAAACGAAACTACTTGCTATAAAATGTGGGTAACTATTTCTACAGCTATAGTAGTGTTCAGTCATAGCTTTACATTTCTTAATTCAAGCCGTTTTCTCTTTCAAAACGTCTCAATAATACTGTAGTGCTAAGTTAAGGCACATCTTTAAGCACTGTGTTGAAAAGAACCCCCCCCCCCCCCCGTGCTTATGCCAATTTAAGATGAAATAAAAAGCAGGTGCAGAAATCTGAGTATCGTTTAAGTACAGTTGGAATAGTGGAAAACTTGATGTAATTTTGGTGGGTTGGTGTAAGTTGAGCAAAGTAAGCAAGAAGTAAATTACCTAGCTGAAAAGAAGCGGCGGAAGATCGGAGGGGATGGGGGAGGAGAAAGGAACCTAAGAATCCGCATTAAAAAAAAAATACTCGTCGGGATCACTGTATTTCGGCTGTTGCTGGAATCTGCTTTGCTCGTGGTTTGTATAAAGTCCTAGCAGTTGGAGGGGGGGGGGGGGGGGCTACTTTGTAATCGACAGCGAGGCGGTATGTGAAATCCCATCCCCTTACTTGTACTTTACTGCCAGCCGGACCTTTTATTTATGCAGTACCGGTAGTTTGGGGATTTCACTTATCTATGCTTATGCACGTCTGTAATAACTTCTTACAATAAATGTTTGTTGGTAATATTCATCTTGTGATACGTTGCCTGGACAGCGTGGGAGATTTATGCAGCCGGCCTCTTCTACTTCCCCACAAGTGCTGTTCTTTGGAAACTGGATCCCCCTTGCCTTCAGCTTGTATATTAGCTGAGGAGCAACGAGCTTTGCTGAAAGAACAAGCGGAAAACCTGCATCTGTCTTGCATTTCCTGGCAGTTAGCACTGGTTTTTTCATGGGGAGTTGTAAATTATTTGAGGCGATTGTTACGGTAGATTTGTAGAAAACTAACGATTAGTCATAGAATTGTAGTTTATGGGCTTGTGGTAAGAAAGTTGCAGATAAGGGTTTCGGTAAATAAGCCATTTTTAGATGAATCGCTTTGGCTCCGGTAAGAAGACGGAAAATATACCACAGATCCGGGACCTCTCTAGAAGATCATTTTTTAAAAAAATTGTTAAAATGCCATGAATACATGCAAAAGTTGCGACTAGCATCGCCCCCAGCCCCTTGTTTCTGTGCTTAGTTCAGTACAGGACAAGTGTTCTCAGTACTTGTCATGAATAAGAAAGTGCATAAGTATTTTTAAAATGTGGAGATTATTGGTAGCATTTCAGAATCGGCTCCACATACGTTTAGTAAAGCATCTACAATTAAGTGTAGTGTCTACGTGTTGCTGGCATTTCTAAGAATCTTACTACTAAATATAAAAAAAACATGGGCTAAGATTGTAATCAGGTGCGTTCATATTCTTCGAGTGAAACTTATGCTTTTTGTTCAAGGTGGAACACTGGAAATTCTGGGTTCTTAACCACTGTTACTCCAGTCATTCATGCTTGTATTTTATTACCCTCTCTAGCCACAGATCTAGACGGGATACGAACAGTCATTTAAAAAAAAACCGTCAGACATCACATCAATAAATTAGGTCATGTAAGACCTCAGTGTGGTGCAATTGCGAATTGTATCTTTAGAGACACTATTCAACCGAAGCAAGAACCTAAGAAGACTGTCCTGTGGTTCGCAGTTGTTCTTCAGCTTAGTGGTGGCCATTGGAAAGTTACTTAGAACTCTACGTTGCTTTTTGAAAATGGGAATAAAACAACAACGGAAACGTTAACAATTGCAAATCTGGACGATTTGACGAACAAGGCATGACATCGTAGCAAGCGGTTGTTATAATTGCCATTTTTTTTTTCAACAGGACTTTCGGTATCCGTGAGGCTCCTCAAATAGTCTAGAACAGTGCTATCAACATTTAGCTTCGCCCTTTAATTCTGCCACTGAGATCAATTTCAAAAAGTTGGTTCCTACCTATTAGATCCGTCCATGCAGTTTTAAGTTCGGTCGTGTGTTTCTCTTCAACCTGCATAATTCTTTGCCTTAACTCGCTCTAAATAGTCTCCATTTTTTCATGTAATTTTTGCATTGTCTTCCCAAATATAAGCCATAGTGTTAATGCATTCTTTACAAATAATATAAACATATAATATTAATATCGAATGAGACACCTGTGTTTTAGTATTTAGTTAGGTAGAACAATTAAGAGCAGTGTTATTGTGCACCTAACATCATTCTGGGTATAGTAGTTAAAAAGAACAAAAATCTATGACTGACTTTCTCATGGCTATTTAAGAATTATCTTAACACTTCCAAAAATCGGTGTGAAGAAAAACCCATTATAAACCATAAAGCTGTATGTCTCTGTTGATCACCCCACCCCTCACTTATCCACACCCATCCTGTTAGAATATCAATGATATGCTTTGATGTCCCCATGCATACCTCCGACCCACCCCCATCCTCCCACCCTGTCAGACTGTCATAGTAATGCTTGAATGTTTTCACTTATATACACTGTCAGCTAGCACATTTGCTTATTTCCGATCTGACGAAGAAGGGCAACCTTCAAAAGCTAATCAAGAAATGTATTAAGTTATGTCCAATAAAAAAGGTATCATCTTATTTTCTTTTCCATGTTTTATTTTGTTTGATTTCTATTGATAAAGAAAAGGTCTAAAATCAGTTTTGATGAAATATGTACATGGATTATACAGCACACTAGTATTCTAGGCTTTGGTGGCAGAGTGTGAGAGAGAGACAGAAAATTGGAATCTTAATCTTTGAATTTACCTGAAAGTCTGCTGTAGCAAGCCAGGTGCCAAGAGAGATTCTGTAAAGGGCATGTGCTCTTAAGTGCAGATATCATGCCTAACTGGGCACCAGACTTATCTTGCCCAGGCCCCTCCTATGGCCACACCCCTTTTTTTTGAGAAACTCACTATGAGAGTTAGGTAAACTGCCTTATAGAACCATAATTTACTTTAAAATAGAGGTAAGAATTTCCAGTTGAAGTAAATATATGTGTACAAATAGAAGAAAACAAAGTATTGGTAAGGTTAAGACTTATATGTACATGTGGTGGTCATGTCCACAGCTGCCACTCAGTCCATTTTAGGAGTATCTTTTCAGCCCACAGATGGTATTTGCTTGATTTCTGTGGGATTAACAATTTTATCATCGAATCAACAGAAGCTAATAGCAAATTGCTTTTTAGCAGCGCTATGTGTAATTGCATCCCAATGAAAACTACCCCTCTTGCCGGCTATAGATGCTTGGCATAAAAAAAAACGAGATATTTTCGTAATGGCAACCAGAGCCAATAATAGTTCTAAGTATGAAAAAAGCCTGGGGCCTTTTACAGGCATATTTGAACTCCATTATCTGAAAGGTTATTCCAACTTTACTGCTCAGTTAAGTAAAGAAAGCTATGTATTTGTGTGTTTATTCTGATGACTTAGTGGGGAGTTGGGGAGGGAGTTCATTAAAAAAAAAAATTAGTTACACATGAGATCATTGTTACTATTGTTTATTTTCTATATCTTTTATGTTTTTGGGTTATACCACTGAAGTTCAATAAACATTCAAAGTTAAAAAAAAAAAAAAAAAGGATCATTGAGCAAAAAATCAGGTGAGCAAAAAAAAAAAAGAGGTATGAGTATCTTGCAACCACCTCAGGAGGAGGAGATGCAGGCCTCATGAGCGCAGCAGTAAAGTAGAAACATGCTCAAGCCAGTTTGTGTGGTCAATGTACTGTCCACAAAAGGTAAGGACAATACAGTGGCGTGCCTAGGGTAGTTAACACCCAGGGCTGGTCATTTTTTAACACCCCCCCCCTCCAAAATCCAGTACTAGGCATACCGAGAATACAAAACACTCAGGACCTATAGAGCAATTCTACCATATCATAAGCAGTCATTTCTACGAGTCACACAAGGAAAAGGAAAGCATCTTAAACACTACAGTGAGCACTAGAACATCAATTCACCTATTGTAAAACTAAACCAGACAGAATCGTCGATCCTGCACAGTCAATGCCAACTGAAAGCCATGTCTTTTTCACAAACAGATGCACCCTAATCCACTATAGAATAAGTAATCATAAACTTTCTATTTAGACAAAAAATAAACTGAACTCCCCTCCCCCAAGATGCCAGACTCTGCATACAATGCAACACCACAGAAACAGAAAATGTCCCCTAGTACTGTGCAAAATATAAAGACAGCAGATGTAAATTTGAAAAAACTAACAAGTACCAATCACCACTTTACAAATTAACAAATAGAAATAAAACAAATATAGAAAATAAAATACCATTTTATTGGCGGGGGTTTTGTTCTCCGAAAGTTAGTCAAAATGTATTAAAATTAGACCAATAAAAAGATTACCAAATTTACATGTTCTATTTATAAATATTTATTAACACATCTACAATACTACTTTATCCTAAAACAAAAAAATAAAAATATATATTTTATTTACAGTTCTCTCTGATTTCTGCTTTCTTCATCTTCTTTTCACTCTTCCTTCCATCCAGCACTTGTCTTCACTCTCTCTCTACCATCCAGTGTCTGCCCTCTCTGCTGTCCCCTCCATCCAATGTCTGGCTTCTCTCCCTGCCCCTTCCATCCACCGTCTGCCCTCCCTCTCGCTCTCTCTGCCCCTAGTTTCAACCCCACTATTCCACCAGTCCCCAGCTTCAGCCCCCACCCACTTCTCCCTGTCCCCTTTTCAGCCCCCCTGTCTCAAGCCCACTGCTGAGAAGAGGTCATTTCTCGGGTAAGTGAACGCTATTTTGCTTTGTGCTTTGGGAACTTAAAGATTGGGGTTTAAAAGAGGAATTGTAGGTTAGTGATAGGCAAAATAAAAATATAAAAAGCAAATTTTATCAACTAATCTCCATAGTCGTTTCCACTTAGTTTTAAAAAATTTGTACCACAGCATTAACAGATATACTCTAGCAGGCACTGCAGGATCTAGTTTGTTGTAGTTGGTGATTTGATCATTAGGCATATAGCTAGCTGGGTGGCTGATGGACATGAGGATTGCCTTGTGCGAAGGTGGCAGACCTCACGTGTCACCTAGATAGGATTTTAGATAGTGCTGGGGAGGAGCCGGCTGTCTTGGTACGTGTAGGTACCAATTACATAGGAAAATGTGGGAGAGAGGTTTGGGAAGCCAATATTAGGCTCTTAGGTAGAAAGCTCAAATCCAGATCCTCTAGGGTAGTATTTTCTGAAATGCTACCTGTTCCTCATGCAGGGCCCAAGAGATAGGCAGAGCTCCGGAGTCTCAATGCATGGATGAGACGATGGTGCAGGGAGGAAGGTTTTAGATTTGTTAGGAACTGGGCAACATTCTGGGGAAGGGGGAGCCTATTCCGAAAGGATGGGCTCCACCTTAACCAGGGTGGGACCAGGCTGCTGGTATCGCCATTTAAAAAGGAGATAGAGCAGCTTTTAAACTAGAAACGTGGAAGGCCAACAAAGTCGCTCAGAAGCGCATGGTTCGGGATAAGGTATCTTTCAAAGATATCACCAAAACAGGGAAGATAGGGTATCCTGATAAGTTACAAAAGAGACTGTAGTAGATCAGGTGTCCTTAAATAAAAATAATAATCAGACAAAAGATTGCAAATTAATACTGTCAAGTACTGAGCATGATGTAAATAGGAACAACAAACATAGTTTGAAATGTCTATATGCGAATGCCAGGAGCCTAAGAAATAAGATGGGAGAGTCAGAATATATTGCACAAAATGAAAAATTAGATATAAGCATCTCTGAGACCTGGTGGAAGGAGGATAACCAGTGGGACACTGTCATACTGGGGTACAAATTATATCGTATTTTTACTGCTGTAATTGCCTATTCATGTTTGATCTATTCTTACTGTACACCGCCTTGAGTGAACTCCTTCAAAAAGGCAGTAAATAAATCCTAAATTAATAATAAATCATAGTGATAGAGTGGATCGAATTGATGGAGGGGTAGCATTGTATATTAATGAGAGCCTTGAATCAAATAGATTGAAAATTCTGCAGGAAACAAAACACTTCTTGGAATCACTGTGGATTGAAATTCCATGTGTAAAAGGGAGAAGGATAGTGATAAAATTGTACTACCATCCGCCTGGCCAGGATGAACAGACAGATGCAGAAATGTTAAAGGAAATTAGGGACGCAAACAAACTGGGCAACACTAATAATGGGTGATTTCAATTACCTTGATATTGACTGAGTAAATGTAACATTGGGGCACACTAGGGAGGTTAAATTTCTTGATGAAATCAAGGACAGCTTTATGGAGCAGCTGGTACAGGAGCCAATGAGAGAAGGAAAAATTCTAGACCTAGTTCTTAGTGGAGCACATGATCTGGTGCGGGAGGTAATGGTGCTGGGGCCGCTTGATAACAGTGATCATAATATGATCGGATTTGATATTAGCTTTGAAGTATACATAGGAAATCAAATACGTTAGCGTTTAACTTTAAAAAGGAGACTATGATAAAATGAGAAGAGCGATGAAAAAAAACTTAGAGGAGCGGCTGCGAGGGTAAAAAATTTACATCGGGCGTGGATGCTGTTCAAAAACACCATCCTGGAAGCACTGGCCAAATATATTCCGCGTATTAAAAAAGGAGGATGGAAGACCAAACGACAGCCGGCATGTTAAAAAGTGAGGTGAAGGAAGCTATTAGAGCTAAAAGAAAATCTTTCAGAAAATGGAAGAAGGAACTGACTGAATATAATAAGAAACAGCATAAGGAATGTCAAGTCAAATGCAAAGTGCTGATAAGGTTTAAGAATATTAAATGTTGTCCGATGGAATGACTTACTAAGCAGTTAACAAACATGTAACTGCTCTGCTGGAGGTTTAGCGCTTAGGATTTTAGTACTGAATTTGGTCTGGTGGTGTTTCATTATCTGTTATATGGGGCGTAGCCACGGGTGGGCCTGGGCCCACCCAATTTGGGGTCAGGCCCGCCCAGCAGCACAGCGATACCATTCCCCCGTGGCGTGCCGCAACTTTCATCCCCATCTTCCCTCACCCTCGCAGGCCCGCCCAGCAGCGATTTCGATCGCAGGCAGCTCCTTCGGCTCGCACACGCTGCCTGCCGGCTGCTGCTCAAATCTCCTTGCAGCTACTAGCAGCGCTAACCCGGAAGCCTGAGCTTCTGGGTTAGCGCTGCTAGTAGCTGCAAGGAGATTTGAGCGGCAGCCGGCAGGCAGCGTGTGCGAGCCGAAGGAGCTGCCTGCGATCGGAATCGCTGCTGGGCGGGCCTGCGAGGGTGAGGGAAGATGGGGGTGAAAGTTGTGGCACGCAACGGGGCAAGGGATGATGGGGAAAAGATGTTGGAATGGGGGAGGGAAGACGGGGACAGCAGCTGCACGGGGGGGGTGGGGGGGGAGGGAAGAAGATGGAAGGAAAGATGCTGCACAGGGAGGAGGGAAGATGGAATGATGAGGCATGGTGGGTGGGGGAGAAGCTGCATGGGGAAGAAGGGAGAGATCCAGTAAAGGGGTGGAGGGGTCAGGAAGGGAGAAGTCTTGGCTGCATATGAGGTGGAGGAGAGGGAGACATGCTGCATAGAGAGGGGATAGGTGGTGAGAGGGGGAGAAATGTTAAACATAGGGGTGGAGAGGAGGGCAAAATGGTGGGCATAGGGGTGGAGGGAAGGGAGAAATGTTAGACATGCTGGTAGAGGGGAGGAAGGTAGATATGCTGAATGGGAAGGGGAGAGAGACGGACAGTGGGAATGAGAGGGGGAGATAGACATGGGGGTGGATGAGAGGTACACAGTAGGTGGTGAGGGGGGAAATGCTGGGTCATGGGGGAGAGGACTACTACTATTACTATTTAACAGGAATGAAGAGAGAAGGGGCAGGAACATATAAGGCTACCGTGGTGGGGTGGGGAGGGGATCAGATGCTGGTTAGAAGGGTGGAGGGAGAAGATGATGGGAATGGTGGAACCCTGTGGGAGAGGGGAGGAGGGGGTGGCAAGGAAATGAATGAGAGATAGTGATTACAGAGGGTAGAAATATGGTAATGGGGAGTAGATTAAAGATAAAAGAGAAAGTAGGGATGGGGAGGAGTAAGATGGGGAATGGGAGAGCTAGTGGGTGAAAGAAGAAGATGGAAATTTGATAGGTAGTTGAAAAGTAAAAAGGAGACAAAGAACGGTGAGAGAGAGGCAGAAAAGAGCTACAAAGGAATGACCAACATGTCAGAGGCAGGAATATTGAGGGAACAGACAGGAGAGAGGAGAAAAGACAAATGGACTACAGCCGCTTGAAGAAGAATTAGCAGACGGCAGAGAGGAAAGCAGAAAAGAGAAATTGGAACCAGCAAGATGGAAAAATAAAATGTCCAGACAACAAAGGTAGAAACAAAGCATTTTATTTCAAATGTTTTAAATGGAATATGTTAGCTTTTGGAAATGTGCATAGGAAATGTCTTTGTATTGTGTTCTGTAGAAAAGGAAATGCATGTTTTGTGTCTCCAGTGTTGCAGTAATGCTACGTTTAACTTCTTGGGGTTCCTTTTCAATTTTTGTCTAAATATTTTTATTTCTAATTTGTGATCCCTTGTTCTGTGTTTGGTGAGGTTCTGTTGGTGTGATAGTAATGGCAGGTGGAAAATTGGAAGGGAGGCAAAGAGGAGAGGGAATCGGGGAGGGGAGCCCTCCTTTATTTTCTGACCTGGGCCAAGTAGGTCTTACAACAGTCCTAACCCTTGCTGTATAGCTGGTGAGGATTCCCAGGCATCCCCAGCTAAGGACCTCCTCCAAAGGCGGCCAGAACTCCCTTCTACCAAGCTCTGGCAACAGCATCCTTGAGCCATCGACAGCTAAGCATGTGTGGGGTGCTGGCATCAGTGGCTTAGGGTCATTGCTGCTGCCTGCTAAGCTTGGTAAAAGAGAGTTCTGGCCACCTTCAGAGAAAGTCTTCAGCTGACTGAGCTTGAGGATCCTCATTAGCTAAAGTATTTATATTTTGAGGTGGAGATAGGGCGGAGCAGAGAAAATTTTGTGCCCACCCACTTTGGGCTCAGGCCCACCCAAAACTGGCTGTCTGGCTACGCCACTGGCATGGACACTGGTAAGGATTTTGGCTAGGTCTCATTAGCTCTGATGGTGGCTTTCAGCATCACAAGATTCTTTCTGAATCCTTGGAGTTCTACTTTGTTGAAGGTACAGCACCGCAATAGTGTAATTCTTCTCAGTGACTTCATTTTTATGAACGCATACCCTTAGCATAGATCTTATCTTGTGGGGTAACATCGTAAATGACGGCAGATAAAGACCTGAACGGTCCATCCAGTCTGCCCAACAAGATAAACTCTTTTTACATGGTATGTGATACTTTATATGTATACCAGAGTTTTTGATTTGTCCCTGCCTTTCTCAGGGCACAGACCATAAAAATCTGCCCAGCACTGTTCCTGTACTAAAAGTTCTGAAGCTAACGTCAAAGCCCCTTAAAATTTACACTCCAGCCCAGCCATATCTATTCAGTCACGATCAGGGCACAGACTGTAGAAGTCCGCCCTGCACCGGTTTTACTCCAAATACCGGCGTCGCCAGCCAATCTCTGCTAAGATTCCGTAGATCCATTTCTTCTAAACAGGATTCCTTTGTGTTTATCCCATGCACGTTTGAATTCCATTACCATTTTCATCTCCACCACCTCCCGCAGGAGGGCATTCCACATATCCACCACCATCTCCGTGAAAAAATACTTCCTGACATTACTTGTGAGCCTGGATTCCTTATTATTCCCTATGGGCCTCTTTTACTAAGGCGCGCTAGAGTTTTTAGCACCTGCTAATATTTAGGATGTGCTAAACATTACAGATGTCCATTTATTCTTATGGATGTGTCCAACGTTTAGCTCGTCATAGATGCTAGCGCACCTTAGTAAAAGAGGCTCTATGTTTGTGTACACCTGAGTTTACAATCTAACGGGCTTTTCAGTAGTATCTCAAGGTAAATTATATTCAGATAGAGTAGGTATTTTCCTATCCCCAAGTGGCTTACAATCTAAGGGCACCTTTAACCAGTGGCAGTAAAAGGTGGCCTGCAGTGACCACCTTTTAGCAGAGTGGGTAAAAGAGGGGGTTTTTTGTTCCAATGAATTCTTTTATTAATTTGTTTAACAATACATAATTAACAGATCATGCCATTTACAAATGACCAATTAACATAGTACTCAGATATACATTGAGAAATTAAGAATGGTAACAATAGTAGATCAATTAGTATTCTACATATTAATTCCAGAGGCTTTCAATCCAGTCTCGGGGCACACCCAGGTAGTTGGGGTTTTCAGGATATCCCCATTGAATTCAAACCTCTGAATTATTCACTGACAACAGTAGAGCAATGTTAAGATATGATTGTGTGAGTTCATGCTGTTAGGAATTAGAAAGTTAAGGTTTGACTTAGAAGACCAAACTTTCTCATGTGAGGGTATCGATCCAGTTTTTTCCACTGCAGCATGTTGTGCCACCACATGGAAAAACTTTATTAAACAGTGACATATGATCTTTACAGCTATTTGCATTAATATACACAATAATTTGGCAGCATATGGATTAATAGTAGTAGTCCACCAATTATTAAGATACTATATAGGAGAAAGGTTCAGATAAGTCTAAAAGATGTGAAGTTGTTTTCCAGATTTGATTCCAATATTCTGATAATAGTGGACAATAGTATAGTAGATGACCTAAAGTTCCAATGTTGGAATTACAAGACCAACAAGTGTTCTTTGTGAATTTTGATATTTTGGATAGTTTATTCGGTGTCCATAAGGCTCTATGTAATATGAAAAAAGATGTCTGAGCATAAGCTGCTCATTTGGTGGTTTTATAGAGTGAAGACCATACATTTTCCCATTGACCTAGAGTTAAATTAGTGTTTGGTTCTTTGTTCCATATCTCTCCAAACCTGTTAATGTGTGAAATTGCCAATCTTGAAATAGTTTATACCAATTGGATGCAATTTTGCGACCTGTGGATATCTGGTGGCTCAAATCCCAGCTGCTAGGTGATTCTTTGATTAGGGTGTGTATGTTGATACTAGATACAATGTTTTAACTGTAACCACTGGAATAAACATTGATTATTTAGGTTGTAAGTAGTTTGCAGAACATCAAAGGTAATCCAGTTATTTTGAACTAGAAGTTGAGAAACATACCAGCATCGATCCATTTAGGCCAGTATATGCAGTTGTCATTAATTTTGAATTGAGGATTGTTACCAATATGCATATTTATCATAGAGAAATGTGGATGCTGGACAAATAAATCTAACACTTTAAATTGTGTTGCAGCCAAGATGGGGTTGTTGGTTGGAGAAGACATATAGGCCCAAGGAAGTGATTGCAAGGGTAATGAGTGCCATTTCTCAGTTTCCCATTGTAACCATAGGGGACGGACCTTTGGCAATTTCTGAGGTGGTTATCCATTTGGAGCTTTGTCTAAGAAGGAAAGCAATATGGTACTAAAAAAAAAAAAAACCTTGGGAAGTTAATACCACCTTGGTTCTTAGTGCACTTTAACCTTCTTAGCGCAATGTGAGGAGGCTTATTGATCCTAGGAATATAGATAGGTGTTCCATACTTTTGTAAGTACCTGGGTTAAGAAAAGTTGGTAACATACTAAGTGTATAGTTTACTTTAAGGACTAACATCATTTTTATTGTGTCCATCCTTCCCCACCATGTGAGTTGAAGTGGGATCCATTTGGTGTCATATCTGAAATACATGTTAGGAAGGATTCAGAATTTTGGTATATAGTTTCTTTCGTAGATGTGCTAAAAAAATACACCCAAATATTTCAAGCCAGTAGGTGACCATTTAAAGGGGAATTGAGAGAAATTACTTTGGAGACGAGAATTCAATGACATTTCCATTTTGGATGGATTAAGTTTATATCCAGAGATAATGGAATAATTATTGATTGCTTCCAGAACGTATGGTAGATGATAGGGTAGTATACAATAACAGATCATCAGCATAAGTTGATAATTTGACTGATATGTTACCTATTTCAATACCTTTTAGGTAAGTAAAGAATGAGCTTAGTATAGGGGCTAATAGAGATTGGAAGGCAACACAAAATTCTAAAGTGAATCCATCAGGACCAGGAGCTTTCTTTTTTTTTTGCCATGGCACATAATACATTTATAACATCTTGTTCTGTTATAGGAGAAGTTAAGATGGAGTTATCATCTGCATTTAAAGTTTAGTGTTCCAAGATCATTTAGAAAAGAAAGATCTTGGTCCTTAATTTCAGCTTCTGACGTATATAAAGATGAATAAAATTGCTGAATCTATCATGTTTTGTTTATTGGTACTTAAATCATTATCATTTTAATAGCTGAAATATCATTTTTTCCACTCTAGTCTAAGTAATTTGCTAACAGGTGGCTTGCCTTGTTATTGTTAGCCTAGTACTGAGTCGATTTCATAAAAATCTCTTTGCTGGCTTGTTGGGCTATGATCAAGTTATATTTATACCTTGCTTTTTTAAAATTTGTCCAATGTTGCTAAGTCTGAAGGCTGGTTTTGATGAGCTTGCTCAAGATGATGTATAGTCTGTTCAAGTTCTATCATTTCAGTTTGTAATGATTTCCTTAATTTGGCAACATGATAAAGGGTGTGGAACTCCTTCCGTATGACGAAAAGCTCAAGAGGTTAGGGCTCTTCAGTTTGGAAAAGAGAAGGATGAGGGGGAGATATGATTGATGTTCTGAGTGGTGTAGAGCAAGTAGAAGTAAGTTGATTTTTTTTTTTTTTTTACTTGTTCCAAAAGTACAAATATGAGGGGACATTCAAGGAAGTTATATGGAAATACTTTTAAAACAAATAGGAGGAAGCAAGATGGCCGCCAAGTGAATCGGACGTGTGCGACAGCTCCTGCGATTAACTGCAAAAAAAAATTTTCTGATGCTGAAAAGAAGAGGCCAGGCCATTGCCGCAACCTCCCAGCGGCAGAACCTTCTGGTTCGTCCCGGGTCAATTGAAACATTCCTGCAGCGAACTCTGGATCCTGAATCGTCAGTGAGCAGCCCACTTGTTCAGTTCGGGGTAGATGGAGACCCTGGGCAGAGTTATGGGCTGGAAGTCACACTTAGCCTAAACATTAGAGCCCCTCCTCCGCAGCCGCATGGAAGCAGCTCCCCAATGGCGGCATCCTCAGTCCTGGGAGCGGATTGAGCCCCAGGTACAGAGCAACGGGAGGTGGATTGCAATCAAGAGAGGGACTTGAGGAGTTTACAAACTCCTCCATCAGCTGCAGAGATGGCATTCACAACGCCGGGAGAGTTTGGAGCTACGAATAGAGAAGAAGAAACTACAATACAACAAGCTGAGGTACTGACCACTTAATTTACAACTTTATTAATTAAACCTCCTGAGGTGACTTTGGACAATTTGTGGTCTTTAATTGCTGACTTAGGGAAAGTATTATGCCCTCAGGTACAAAAAAAATAAAGATATTGTAGTGCTAGAGGGGAAGATAAAAGAAGCAGAAGATGGTTTAAAATCTGTGAATCAGCATGTTCAAAATCAAGAAAAGACTTTCAGCAAATGCAAAGTAATATGGTTAAAGACTTGACTCTTAGGAGGAAGATGGAAATCTTTGTACTCTAGAAGTAACAACTTACATTTTATAAATTTTCCTCAACAAATCACTGTCTCTCCCCGAGAAATGTTAAAAAATTACATTAAGGAAATCTTGGGGTCTGGGGAATATAATATCCCACCCTTCTCACAGGGTTATTATCTTCCCACCAAGAGTGATGAAAATCAACAAGTTCAGAATAATCCGGTGCTAGATGTCTCCGCGTTGCTGGAAACATCAGACACAGAACAAGTAACAGCAGCTACTTTGGTGGCTACAGTAACTTTGACACCAGAAAATTTGGATTTTGAGGATGTTTTTTTTAAATAAAGAAAAAAACCTTTAAGGGTCTAAAAATTCGAATTTATCCGGCTGTCTCAAGGGACACGCAAAAAAGACAGCAATTTCTTCAAATGAAACCAGAAGTGCTTCAGTTAGGAGCTACTTTTTTCCTTGCATCCATGTAAATGTGTGATCAAATACCATTCAGCGAAATTTGCTTATTACGAACCTTCTCAACTCGCAGCCTTTATAAAATCTAAACGAAATGCTGGAGGTTGAATTATACAGCATTTGCTCTTGTTAAGAAATATAGGATTTGTGCACAGCCAATAAAAAATTAATTAGTATTTCCTTGATCTCCATGGTTTAGGGATCTTGAACTCGAATTGTGGACTTGAGTGAGGTTAATAGAATAATTTTTCTTATATTACCTTCTGTATGAATATTTGAACTGAACTTTTCTGTACAAGTATATTATTGCTTGTTTAATAATAGAAATCAATCAATAAATAAAAAAAACCAAATAGGAGGAAATATTGTTTCACTCAACGACTAGTTAAACTCTGGAACTCTTTGCTGGAGGATGTGGTAACAGTGGTTAGCATATCTGGTTTTAGAAAAAGTTTGGACATGTTCCTAAGTCTGTTATTGAGATGGACAAGGGGGAAGTCACTGCTTGACCTGGGATTGATAGTCGGGAATGTTGCTACTAATTGGGTTTCTAACAGGTACTTGTGACTTGGATTGGCCACTGTTGGAAGCAGGATACTGGGCCAGATGGCCCATTGGTCTGACCCAGCTTGGCTATTCTTATGTTCTTATGAAAGCTGAGAGAGAAAATATAAGTGAAGACTAAGAATAAGCAGAGCCAGAGGATAGAAAACTACAGAGACAAGGGTTTGAAAATTATTTAAACTTACTAAAGATTTCTTCATAGTTGGGCAGATTCAAAGGAGGGGGAGTACCTGATATTTTGCCCTTCTCCAGCCCTATGGTCACCAGGATAAATATTTTTTTTGTCGGGGGGGGGGGGGGGGGTAGACCAGGAGGAAATTGTTGCTTATGTGATGCCATGATCTAAAAAATTTCCTAAAATTGCTCCTCTGGCTCCTTTGTAATGGAGACGACCTATAGTCAAGTTTCAAATTGAAAGAAGGTTATCAATAGAAATAAAACAAAATAAAACATGGAAAAGAAATTGAAATTGAAAGAAGGAATGGACAGGAACATAATTTTCCCTTTTTCAGAAAAATAAAACCATCATCCCCTATTACATCCCATGGGAGATAGTGGGATGGATCAAGTGGGCTCATGTTGCATTGTCCCAATGAAATAAGCACAGCAGCAGCAGGAAGATGTGATGAGAGAGAGGGGTTGAGTTTGGAAGGGAGCAAAGGGTACACTTGCCTCCAAATTATGTGTGTGTCTTGGTTTGGTTTCCCTCTTGTATCAGCTGTTAAATCCTGGGTTCCTTTCTTGCTCATAGTACTGCTTTGCTGATCAACTCCTGACTCAGTTCAAGGCTGGCTTTAGCGAGTGTGATGTATGCAGCTGTGCAGGGCACTATGAATGAGGAGTGCTATAGTGCTACATATAAGGTATAATCACTTATACCAGACCTATGGCTGGTATAAATGCTAATGGCTAGATGTCAGCCAGAACATGTATAAATGATAGAATACTATAATTTACATGCATATTTGCATGCTCTGCCCAATCTCCACCTATGTTAATACCTACTGGAAAAGTACACAGTCTTGTGCAACCTTTTTCTGTTGAGCCATATTTATATAACACAGTAAATGATGACAAAGACCTATTTTATAACATTCAGAGGGCCAGAACAAGCATGTGCACATTCAAGTTCTCTTTTTGAGAATCATCCACTCTGGGAACACCCAGTCTCTCTACCTCTCATATCCCCCCCACCCCCAGTTAGTTTCATTGCTTCAGTCTCTGACAGTGGTAAAAAAAAAAAAAAAAGTAAATGGAATCAGAGTCGCTCAAGTTGCCATTACTGGCAGTTGGGCTGTTTCACTGGAGAAATCAGTTTAGTCCAGGCTTGCCCAACCTCTCTTATGTCCCCCCCCCCCCCCTCCAGGCTTTACCCAGTCTTTCTCATTACCCCCCAGCCTTCATACAATTTTTTTTCTCTTATACTCCCCCCCCCCCCCCCCCCCAGCCTTCTTAAATCTCAATCTCTACCCCACCCCCAAAGCCTTTAACAATTCTCTTTCCTCTCACCTGGCTCCAGTAAGATTCCTGCTTCCCCGGGCAACTCGGTTGTGCAAGCTTGAGCCACAAGTTCGAGTTGGTCTTGCAGTTTCAATCTTGTGAGACTAACCCAATCTTTCAGCTGAATTGCAGTGAGGGAAACAGGAATCCCGCTGAGGGCTGGGTTCTGGCCAATGGGCTGTAGGTTGGACAAGCCTGGTACACACCATCAAGACATGGTGCACAGTTTTCTGCTAGGTGGTGCAGTCCTGATGCCTAAAGCTAGGCGATTCCTTACAGAATGTGTACTGAGTTGAGCATCTCCTGTCAGTGGCATATCCATTCAAGGTACATGTGTTGCATACACACACTCCTGTCAGTTTATCTGTATTCTCCATCTGTCCATGGAGGGCAGGAGGGAGAATACAGATAAACTGACTCACATATAGTAACATAGTAGATGACGGCAGAAAAAGACCTGCACGGTCCATCCAGTCTGCCCAACAAGATAAATTCATATGTGCTACTTTTTATTTGTACCTGTCCTCTTCAGGCCACAGACCGTATAAGTCTGCCCAGCACTATCTCCGCCTCCCAACCACCAGCCCCACCTCCCACCACCGGCTCTGGCACAGACCGTATAAGTCTGTATAAGACTTCTCTTACTTCCCTCCCTGGCTCTGCAAAACTCAGCAGTCCCCTCCCCCCGTTTGCCTTCAAATCACCTCTGTTCTAGTGTTGCCCAGGCAGTGGCACTCAAACTGCCTGCCCCTGCACAGGGACTTTCACTCTGAACTGTTTCAACCCTTCTGACTCGACTTTCTATTTTGTGAAGAATAGGAGTGTTCAGACGCAGCAGCCTACGAGTGCTGCTGCCTGGGCAACACAGAAGCAGAGGTGATTTGAAGGTAGGGGCAGGGGGTGGGAGAGACACTCCCTGTGAAAACTTATTGGATATGTTGCTGCCTCCAATCACCCTGGTTCCTATGCTCAAGATCCAAATCTGCACAATTTCAGTAACAGACGATGTGTATAATAAAACACACAGTAATTTTCTTTATTGACTATCTACAAAGGGGAATCTTTTTGGTTTATGCTGCGTTTGGAACCTTGTTCTCTCTAGTCTTTAACCAATGAAAAAAAATCTTTAAACATTTCCACTTCTCCTTGCTATCAAATCAATGTCATCAAAGTATCTCAAAATTATAGAAATTACCTTTTTCTGTAGGAAGCTTATGTATACACAGATTTGTTTTGATTCCTGAGAAAAAACAACAACAACTGTATGCTGGGTCCCTGGTTATCATCCACTCCCCACTCTAGTTCCTCACCTTTTTGATATTGGCATAAAACCAGTTCAATTATTCACTATCTGGGCATTCAATTTGATTCCCTCTTAATTTTTGAGAAGCAAGTTTCACAAATAATGCAGTTGGGCTTTTGGACACTGCCATCATTGTCCACTTAGGAGTCATCTTAGTATTTCTGTGATGCATACTGTAATTTATGCTTTCCTGGTCTCCCACACAGACTATTGTAATTCAGTCTATGTGGGCATTACCCAACAGCAATTGAAACATTTACAGTCTTTACAGAATACAGCCACTTGTTTTTTTATACTGTGCTAAGAAACATGATCATGCTATTCCTCTGTTACATTCCTTACATTGGCTACCTATCAAATTCTGCATGCACTTTTAAGATTCTCCTGGCTTTTAGGGCCTACCACCTAGGTATCCTCTCATACTTAGCAAATCTGATCACTCCATACACTCCAACAAGGTCTTTATGTTCTTTAGACAGTCGTCATTTGATGCTTCCTCCAGTACAAAAAGGTCATTATGAAAGCACGTGCTCTGGTGTTCTTTTATCTAGCCCCAAGATTGTAGAACAAACTACCAAATTGTATTAGATCAGAGTAGTCATTTTGAATGTTTAAGTCCAGTTTAAAAATTATGATTTAGCCTAAGGGTCAACAAACCCTGACAATTGATTCTGGTAGTCTGAAAGTCTGGAAAGCACTCTGCTTATTTGTTTCTATGCCCTCTATCCTGATCTCTTTTCATTCGGTTTTCCCTGAATGATTGTGTTATGTATTGTATCCATACATTGGTGTTCCCTTTCCATTCTGTTTGATTTTTTTTTTTTTGTAATTGTAAACTGCTTTGATCAATTTCTGACAAGTGGTGTTAATCTGTTCGTGAGCCCTTGTACCTAGGCCGAGGCTTAGGAAGGATCTTCGCCAAAGCCTAGGGTAGACCAAACAAGGGAGATAGACCACTCAGGTGGGCCTCATGGCCGAATGGGAACCCACTCGTACAGAGCCCAAGCGTACAGGCTTCACAGCCGAACAGGAACTGAGTCATACACTAGGGAAGGGAAAAGAACAACGAGGGGTCCCAAAAGGGACTGGAGCTCATGCAATGCACATAGTGCTAACTAGTAACACAAGGGAAGGATGACAGGCAAAAGGCTGGCAGGTACAGGTTACAACCAGGGGAAGAGAATGCACACAAAGACTACACAGAAACACAGGTAGCAGAGGCAAAGCCCACAGGGAAAAGGGAAAGCTGAGGACAGAATGGGACACAGACTCTACAAGAGTAAAGCTCCACAGGAACACTCTAGGCTGTACCATACAGCACCCAAGGGAAAAGGGAAGCCACCTATAGGAATACACAAGGCTGTGCTACACAGCAGCACTCAACGATAAAGGAAAACCCCTTATAGGAATACACAAGACTGTGCCACGCGGCACTCAAAGGTAAAGGGAAACCACTCATAAGAATATACAAGGATGTGCTACAGAGTCAAAGTGAACAGTAAGCAAACAGGGAAAGCTGCCTTTACATACACCAATCAGATAAGGAGCAATGCTCACAAGAATCAGGAGACAACCACAGCAGACAAAGAGTTAAAGCAGGCTCAAGGGGAGGGCTGCTTTTAACACCCAAGTCAGGAAGAAGCAGGGCTTACACTGCAGTCAAAGGTTTAAAGCTAACAAAGGGAAAACACAAACAATGTTCTTACCAGAACTCAGCAGCACACAGAGACAGAGCAAAAAGAGCACCTACAGCTGCACAGAAGCAAGGTAATCAAGGAAAGCAGCTAGACTAGGGAAACAATCAAGCATACGCTGGGAACAACCAGCACACAGAGAAGCTACAAGCAATGAGAAGAGTAAGCAAACTCCAATGGATGCACAGTGTGCTACTTGTACAGACAGAGAGAGGGAAAGAGGCTAATCTGACAGGAATCAATGCTAAAGCAAAGGCTGTAGGGAGAGGTAAGGTTTAAATAGATCTGGCTTCTGATATCTGCGGCTTCAGACATCAGCTCAATCCCTGACCAGGACAATCAGAAGTGAGTCCCAGTCATTCCCCTGCCTGTCTTAGCAGAATCATAACAAGCGGTATAACACATGCATAAACAAACATGTAAAGATTCTATGTCAAATATAGCAAATCAAAAGATCATCCATCAAAGACAGCATTCAAAAGATAAATTGCATAGGTGGAATCCTTAACATATGATGTAATGTCTCAGAAAAAAAAATACATTTTGGAAGTGACTCCAACACTGACTCTATCCCAGGTACCCTGGGTTAGGAGTGAGGTTTATTACTGTCATGGTATGTGTAAAAATTACCCTTTGGAGACATTGCCTTGACACAATAGATCTTATGGTGGAGAAGTGACTGGGATAGAATTTAAAATTCAATGCCTTATTTTCTTCCTTTATCAAATTGAACAAAGTGCTCTGTTTTTGATCTAACTTTTAAATGTCATTCATTTCACAGGAGTGAAAAGGTGTATATATATAAGGGAATAACGAAGACTAGGTGGCATCCACTGAGAATTGACTAGAGCAAGATTAACTTGCCTGGCTCTGCTTTTTGAAAATAACTGACAAATGATAATCCTTTTTTTTTAGAACAGTGGTTCCTAAGGTTTTCAGTCAATCAAGTTTTCTGAATAGCTGTAATGAATAGTCATGAAATTGATTTGCATGCACTGATATCTGTGACCCAGAAACATTGCTATTACGTAGATTGGAATTCCAAATTGTATACCAAATGGCAATGGAGTTTCCTTAAAGGTGGAAAAGTTTTTGAGAGTCTTAGGGATCGTGCTGTACTCTTCTTTCTCCGAGGACAAGCAGGCTGCTTGTTCTCACTGATGGGTGACGTCCACAGCAGCCCCTCCAATCGGAATCTTCACTAGCAAAGTCCTTTGCTAGTCCTCGCGCACCGCGCATGCGCGGCCGTCTTCCCGCCCGAAACCGGCTCGAGCCGGCCAGTCTTCTTTTGTCCGCACTCGGTACGGTCGTGTTTTCGCCGTGTCGAGACCCGGAAAGTCGACCTCGCGCGTCCTTTTTCGACGTGTTTTTTCTTCGGAAAATCCTCAAAAACTGTTCAGGAAGTGCTCCGGAAGCCCTCTCGGGTTTCGTTTGCCCCTTCCCGTATTTTCAGATTTTGCCCCGGTAAGTTTTCTTTCGTCGTCGGGGTAGGCCTCTTTTCGGCCTCGGTCGAGATTTTTCTCCCTCAAAGTTTTGGTGCTCACTTTCGCCATTTTGGCTTTTGATTTCGCCGGCGCGATTTTTCCGCCCATGACATCGAAGCCTTCCAGCGGCTTCAAGAAGTGCACCCAGTGCGCCCGGGTAATCTCGCTCACTGACAGGCACGCGTCGTGTCTTCAGTGTCTGGGGGCCGAGCACCGCCCTCAGGCCTGTAGTCTGTGTTCCCTTTTGCAAAGGCGGACTCAGGTAGCGAGATTGGCCCAGTGGAACGTTTTGTTCTCGGGCTCTTCGTCGGCATCGGCACCGGGGGTATCGAGTGCATCGACGTCTTCAGCGTCCAGAGCTTCATCCTCGGCCGCCAGTGCATCGAGTGCATCGAGGCATCGGCCCTCTGCATCGGCGCCGAGACATCGGATAGCTGCATCGACGTCGGTGGTACCGGGACCTCGTCTGCTGATGTCGTCGGACGGTGGTGCATCGTCTGGAGTGCAGGTGAGGGCTGTCCATTCCCCTGCTGGTGGCGGTGAGCCTTCGGGTGGGTCTCCCCCTACCCTGAGGGCTCCTGCGGTACAGCCCCCCCCGAGACCGACCTCCTTCGGCCTCGGCCCCGAGGAAGCGACGGCTGGATTCTACGTCCTCCTCGTCGGTACCGGGAAGCTCCGGTGACATGCTTCGTTCCAAGAAGTCGAAAAAGCATCGTCACCGGTCCCCTTCCCGTGTCGGTACCGAGAGCTCTGGGTCGCCGAGGGAGTCGGCACCCAGCAGGCATCGGCACCGAGAGGACCGCTCACCCTCTGTTCAGGAGGTGTCGATGCGCTCCACTCTGGACAGCCCGGAACAGGTTCTGACGTCGACGCCTGCATCGACTTCCATGCCTTTCTCTGCAGCTGCTCTGAACGAGAGCCTCCGGGCCGTTCTCCCAGAGATCCTGGGAGAGCTGTTGCGCCCTACCCCTCCGGTACCGTCGCGCCGGCTGGCCCATCGCCCGAGGTGAGGTCTCCGGTGTCGGTACCGCGTGCGGTGCCGGCTGCCATCGCCTCCCAGGAAGGCTCCCCGACTACGTCGGCGGAGGGAGCTTCGCCGATGCGGGCGAGGGAGTCTACCTCTCGACGCCCCCATCGTGGACGTGGCTCCACGGAGTCGAGTCGGGCACGGTTGCAGACACAGGTCCGTGAACTTGTGTCTGACACCGAGGGTGAGGCCTCATGGGAAGAGGAAGAAGACCCCAGATATTTCTCTGACGAGGAGTCTGAGGGTCTTCCTTCCGATCCTACTCCCTCTCCTGAAAGACAGCTTTCCCCTCCTGAGAGTCTGTCTTTCGCTTCCTTTGTCTGGGAGATGTCTACGGCCATCCCCTTCCCGGTGGTTGTGGAGGACGAGCCCAGGGCTGAAATGTTTGAGCTCCTGGACTATCCTTCTCCACCTAAGGAAGCGTCCACTGTTCCCCTGCACCATGTCCTCAAAAAGACATTGCTGGCGAACTGGACCAAGCCTTTAACTAATCCCCACATCCCCAAGAAGATCGAGTCCCAGTACCGGATCCATGGGGACCCAGATCTGATGCGCACTCAGTTGCCTCATGATTCTGGAGTTGTGGATCTGGCCCTAAAGAAGGCTAAGAGTTCTAGGGAGCATGCTTCGGCGCCCCCGGGCAAGGACTCTAGAACCTTAGACTCCTTTGGGAGGAAGGCCTACCATTCTTCTAAGCTCGTGGCCAAAATTCAGTCTTACCAGCTCTACACGAGCATACACGTGCGGAACAATGTGCGGCAGTTGGCGGGCTTGGTTGATGCTCTCCCCCCTGAGCAAGCCAAGCCTTTTCAGGAGGTGGTCAGGCAGCTGAAGGCGTGCAGAAAATTCCTGGCCAGAGGGGTGTATGACACCTTTGATGTTGCGTCCAGGGCCGCTGCTCAAGGTGTGGTGATGCGCAGGCTCTCATGGCTGCGTGCCTCCGACCTGGAGAATAGAATCCAGCAGCGGATTGCGGACTCGCCTTGCCGTGCGGATAACATTTTTGGAGAGAAAGTCGAACAGGTGGTAGAGCAGCTCCACCAGCGGGACACCGCATTCAACAAATTCTCCCGCCGGCAGCCTTCAGCTTCTACCTCTACAGGTAGACGATTTTTCGGGGGAAGGAAGACTGTTCCCTACTCTTCTGGCAAGCGTAGGTACAATCCTCCTTCTCGACAGCCTGCGGCCCAGGCTAAGCCCCAGCGCGCTCGCTCTCGTCAGCAGCGTGCGACTCAGCAAGGCCCCTCGGCTCCCCAGCAAAAGCAAGGGACGAGCTTTTGACTGGCTCCAGCAGAGCATAGCCGACATCCAAGTGTCAGTGCCGGGCGACCTACCAGTCGGAGGGAGGTTGAAAGCTTTTCACCAAAGGTGGCCTCTCATAACCTCCGATCAGTGGGTTCTCCAAATAGTCCGGCAAGGATACACCCTCAATTTGGCCTCAAAACCTCCAAATTGTCCACCGGGAGCTCAGTCTTACAGCTTCCAGCACAAGCAGGTACTTGCAGAGGAACTCTCCGCCCTTCTCAGCGCCAGTGCGGTCGAGCCCATGCCATCCGGGCAAGAAGGGCTGGGATTCTATTCCAGGTACTTCCTTGTGGAAAAGAAAACAGGGGGGATGCGTCCCATCCTAGACCTAAGGGCCCTGAACAAATATCTGGTCAAAGAAAAGTTCAGGATGCTTTCCCTGGGCACCCTACTTCCCATGATTCAGGAAAACGATTGGCTATGCTCTCTGGACTTGAAGGATGCCTACACACACATCCCGATACTGCCAGCTCACAGACAGTATCTGCGATTTCAGCTGGGCACACGTCACTTCCAGTACTGTGTGCTACCCTTTGGGCTCGCCTCTGCGCCCACGGTGTTCACAAAGTGCTTGGCTGTAGTAGCAGCAGCACTTCGCAGGCTGGGGGTGCACGTGTTCCCATATCTCGACGATTGGCTGGTGAAGAACACGTCCGAGGCAGGAGCCCTGCAGTCCATGCAGATGACTATTCGCCTCCAGGAGCTACTGGGGTTTGTGATAAATTACCCAAAGTCCCATCTTCTCCCGGCGCAGAGACTCGAATTCATAGGAGCTCTGCTGGATTCTCGGACGGCTCGCGCCTATCTCCCAGAGACGCGAGCCAACAACTTGTTGTCCCTCGTCTCGCGGGTGCGAGCGTCCCAGCAGATCACAGCTCGGCAGATGTTGAGATTGCTGGGCCACATGGCCTCCACAGTTCATGTGACTCCCATGGCCCGCCTTCACATGAGATCTGCTCAATGGACCCTAGCTTCCCAGTGGTTTCAGGCTGCTGGGGATCTAGAAGACGTGATCCACCTGTCCACGAGTTTTCTCGAATCCCTGTACTGGTGGACGATTTGGTCCAATTTGACTCTGGGACGTCCTTTCCAAATTCCTCAGCCACAAAAAGTGCTGACCACGGATGCGTCTCTCCTGGGATGGGGAGCTCATGTCGATGGGCTTCACACCCAAGGAAGCTGGTCCCTCCAGGAACGCGATCTACAGATCAATCTTCTGGAGTTGCGAGCGATCTGGAACGCTCTGAAGGCTTTCAGAGATCGGCTGTCCCACCAAATTATCCAAATTCAGACAGACAACCAGGTTGCCATGTACTACGTCAACAAGCAGGGGGGCCCCCTGTGTCAGGAAGCCGTCAGCATGTGGCTCTGGGCTCGCCGTCACGGCATGGTGCTCCAAGCCACATACCTGGCAGGCGTAAACAACAGTCTGGCCGACAGACTGAGCAGGATTATGCAACCTCACGAGTGGTCGCTCAACTCCCGAGTGGTGCGCCAGATCTTCCAAGCGTGGGGCACCCCCTTGGTGGATCTCTTCGCATCTCGAGCCAACCACAAAGTCCCTCAGTTCTGTTCCAGGCTTCAGGTCCACGGCAGACTGGCATCGGATGCCTTCCTCCTGGATTGTGGGGAGGGTCTGCTGTATGCTTATCCTCCCATTCCTCTGGTGGGGAAGACTTTGTTGAAACTCAAGCAAGACCGAGGCACCATGATTCTGATTGCTCCTTTTTGGCCGCGTCAGATCTGGTTCCCTCTTCTTCTGGAGTTATCCTCCGAAGAACCGTGGAGATTGGAGTGTTTTCCGACCCTCATCACGCAGGACGAAGGGGCTCTTCTGCATCCCGGCCTCCGGTCCCTGGCTCTCACGGCCTGGATGTTGAGAGCGTAGACTTTGCCTCTTTGGGTCTGTCAGAGGGTGTCTCCCGCATCTTGCTTGCTTCCAGGAAAGATTCCACTAAGAGGAGTTACTTCTTTCTATGGAGGAGGTTTGCCGTCTGGTGTGACAGCAAGGCCCTAGATCCTCGCTCTTGTCCTACACAGACCCTGCTTGAATACCTTCTGCACTTGTCTGAGTCTGGTCTCAAGACCAACTCTGTAAGGGTTCACCTTAGTGCAATCAGTGCATACCATTACCATGTGGAAGGTAAGCCGATCTCGGGACAGCCTTTAGTTGTTCGCATCATGAGAGGTTTGCTTTTGTCAAAGCCCCCTGTCAAGCCTCCTACAGTGTCATGGGATCTCAATGTCGTCCTCACCCAGCTGATGAAACCTCCTTTTGAGCCACTGAACTCCTGCCATCTGAAGTACTTGACCTGGAAGGTCATTTTCTTGGTGGCAGTTACTTCAGCTCGTAGAGTCAGTGAGCTTCAGGCCCTGGTAGCCCAGGCCCCTTACACTAAGTTTCATCATAACAGAGTAGTCCTCCGCACTCACCCTAAGTTCTTGCCAAAGGTCGTGTCGGAGTTCCATCTGAACCAGTCAATTGTCTTGCCAACATTCTTTCCCCGTCCTCATTCCTGCCCTGCTGAACGTCAGCTGCACACATTGGACTGCAAGAGAGCATTGGCCTTCTACCTGGAGCGGACACAGCCCAACAGACAGTCCGCCCAATTGTTTGTTTCTTTTGATCCCAATAGGAGGGGAGTGGCTGTGGGGAAACGCACCATATCCAATTGGCTAGCAGATTGCATTTCCTTCACTTACGCCCAGGCGGGGCTGGCTCTTGAGATAATGTTAGAGCCATGGCTGCGTCGGTAGCCCACTTGAAGTCAGCCTCTATTGAAGAAATTTGCAAAGCTGCGACGTGGTCATCTGTCCACACATTCACATCTCATTACTGCCTGCAGCAGGATACCCGACGCGACAGTCGGTTCGGGCAGTCAGTTCTTCAGAACCTGTTTGGGCTTTAGGATCCAACTCCACCCCCCGAGGGCCCTGTTTGTTCTGTTCCAGGCTGCACTCTCAGTTAGTTGGTAAATTTTTTTAGGTCAATCTCAGTTATGTCCTCGCCGTTGCGAGGCCCAATTGACCATGTTTGTTGTTTTGAGTGAGCCTGGGGGCTAGGGATACCCCATCAGTGAGAACAAGCAGCCTGCTTGTCCTCGGAGAAAGCGAATGCTACATACCTGTAGAAGGTATTCTCCGAGGACAGCAGGCTGATTGTTCTCACAAACCCGCCCGCCTCCCCTTTGGAGTTGTGTCTTCCCTTGTCTTTGTCTTGCTACATATGTGACTGGCTGGCTGGAGCCGGTTTCGGGCGGGAAGACGGCTGCGCATGCGCGCGGGCGCGCGAGGACTAGCAAAGGACTTTGCTAGTGAAGATTCCGATTGGAGGGGCTGCCGTGGACGTCACCCATCAGTGAGAACAATCAGCCTGCTGTCCTCGGAGAATACCTTCTACAGGTATGTAGCATTCGCTTTATGTATGGTACCACAGATTAATAATGAGATAAAGAGAACATTTTAAAAATTGAAACAGTTGTGATTTGTTTGTTTTTGTAGAAATCATTTCAGAGTCCTTGGTTCTCTCTCAACTGGATTATTGTAATTCTGTCTTTAAGCAGGTATCCCTTTGAAATTGATAACTAGAATCCAACGGATTCAAAATTTGGCCACTCGATTGATAATTTGGTAAATCAAAGTTTGACCATGTTTCATCTCTATTAGTTGATCTCCATTGGATATCTTTGAGAGCTTGTTGCGTAGTTTTCAAAACTCAAGAAGGCTATGCCTCAGAAAGCCTATCATTTGTTATCCAACTATTAGGCTGTAATAGTTATCATTGAAAGGCCAGCTGTTTTTTTCTTAGGCTTTCCTTCTCCGAAGGGTTTAAAGTATAAGATTATTCATGAAACATCAGAGAGGGGGAGGAGGAAGAATTGTCATTTGCCTGTCACCGCCTTTTCCACACGGCAGAGGAAGTGGATCCAGAGCAGTGGAGAAGCTGCTCCGCTTTGGGCACCATGCAAGGTTAGTGCTGAGAAAGGGAAAATTTCCCCCAAATGGTGTGCCAAAGTGCAGGCCTACACATTCCAGCTCCACTCTGTTGGCATTTCATAATTAAAAAAAACAAACAAAACAAAAACCTTCTGAGAAATGGAGAACAAAACCATACATTTTCATTATCAAAAAATACCAAGTCAAGTTGTGTGATGCTCAAACCTGCTCGTAGCAATGGGCTATTAGCTACCCTAATGCCAGTCGCGTAGGGTTTACAGCGGTAAGATCACCCTTGTGAAGCACGCTGTTCTCTGAGCATTGGAGGGAATAAGGAGATGACCTCATTTGCATTCTACTACCTACATTACCACATAATTTGTGCTCTTTCCCGCAGTAAGGGCCTCTGAGCATAGTGCACTGGTAAATATGAGCGCTAATGGCCTCTGGTGTCTGTGTTTACTTCTGAGCATAGGGGCTTTAGATAATGCAGTAAAGCCTGTGAAGAAAATGTACTCTATTTTATCTGATTTAATGGGTTGTAATGCATTTGGCTGTGTAGTCCCTATGCTTACAGTTGATGAGCTGGCCTTGTATCTTTGATCTAAAATGGTCACTCTGAAAGGAAAAACTATTGCCGAGGGAATACTTGAAGATGAGCTGAAGCCTTTTCATGTTAGTGGTAGTATCATGGTTGGGAATGAGGACATGTCCAGTAGAGAACTAGAGCACCTATTTGAGGTGCAGTCTGGAAAAATCCCTTCTGAGGCCACATCAAAAGTTTAGACGTCAGCTACCTACATTGCTATCTTTATCTAAATTGTTATTCACTACGCAGATCACGACTTGTATTTTGAACCCTATCCCCTCGGGCTAGATTGTTGACAGGGCATGCTATTATTATTAATAATGATTCAACAAAATTTGTCTGGGGGACTGATTCCCTCATGTTGAAAGCATGCAATCCTTACATCTGTATTAAAGGGTTTCTTCTACCTACCAGCCAGTTTCTAATTAGAGACTATCCAAATTTTAAGTTTCAGCACCAAAACTGGCCCCAAATCTGTATTTGGCCTTGGTACATTTTCAGCTAAAACAAACTTTGGGCTGTCCTTCCCTCCCAAAGCCTCTTCCTCCCAGACCCAATCATAGTACCCCTCTCCACCTTAAATCCTGGTGCTATAGCCCACTGGTTCCCAAGCCTGGTCCTGGAGGCACCCCAGCCAGTCAGGTTTCCAGTACATCCAAAATTGAATAGTCAAGAGAGAGATTTGCTTGCAGTGGAGGCAGTGCATTCACAACTCTCATGAATATTAATTGAGGAAATTCTGAAAACCTGACTAGCTGGGGTTTCTCCAAGACCAACGCTTGGGAACCAATTGTTTAGCTGATGCACGAGACTGCTACTGAGGGTAATGGCAGCCATTTTGCAACAAGGCAATTCACATTTGCTCCTGCCTATGCTGGCTCCAGTTGCAAAATGGCTGCTGCAAAATGGCCATGGCAGAGATGGCATGGGCAGGAACAGCAGGAGATTGCTCTTGCCCTGAATAGGGTATTAGACCAGTGCTTCCCAAGTGAATCCTGGATTACTCCCTTTCCAGTCAGGTTTTCAGGATATCCACAATGAATATGCATTAAAGAGATTTGCATATAATAGAGGCAGTGTATGCAAATCAATTTCATACATATCCATTGTGAACATCCTAAAATCATGACTGGCAAGGGGGTACTGCAGGATCAACACTTTTATGGACCACAAGAATTGAAGGTAGGCCTGGGGAGGGAGCCTATGGTGTGTTCAGAAGGGGGGGGTGGTGGTTTCTCCTGGTCAGGGGGAGGGGTGGGAGTGGGGGCTGAGCTAGGACCTACCACCAATTCAGACTAGTAGCAGCTGGTTTCAGCTGAAACCAAAGGGCCAATTTCAGCAGCAGATTCAGTCACTCTACTTATAATTTACCATTTGTAACCAAATTAGTGGAGAAGGCAAATGGTTCGATCATTGCTAGTCCACCTTGAGGGTGCTGCAATAAGATGGTCTGGATTTGGGATATAGAACAGAAAGTGTAGTGACTGTGCTTAGTGAGGTATGGAATGGTTTGGAGTCTGATAAGTGGCCCTAGCTGAGTCCCTGGATTTAAACAGTGGCATTCAATATAGTGGATCATGTCCTGCTAATACATCTTTATTCAGTTGATCTGAACGACACAGTATTAAAAATCTTTTCTGTTTCAAGGAGATCATTCTGTTACCATGGTGCTTACTGAGTATTGCTTGCCTTACAGAGTTCCGCAAGGTTTGGCCTTATTGCTTTTGTTTTAATGTATTTCTGCAGCCCCCGGCTATGCTTATTTTATCTTTTGGGAACAGAACATATATCTAATGCTGATCATATTATTTTGGTTGTTCCTACTTCTGTGAAACAACCCTAACCCTGTACCTTTGCATAAGTATTTGTATGCAGTAACTTTGTGAATTTCATCCTTTAATTCCAGTAAAACCACAGCATGTTGGTTAATCTTCTATGGACCACTGTTTCCTGCATTATTTGGCTAACCAGTGGAATAAGATTTATTTGTGAATGGTTATTGACTTACAATTATCTTTCATTGCTCAAATCTCTGCAGTGATGAATCAGGGCTACACTAGTTGAGATCGGTAACAAACTTTCAGGCATTTGTGTGCTCTTTATCATCATGTATTATTACAACATTGCTTATGCAGGAGTGCACACTTCAAAATGCAGCAATCTTTTATATAAAGTTTATAAAGAAAAACAGACCAGTCTTAAGTAGTAGTCTTTATTCACTACACATGCTCCAGGGTAGTGTTCCGACAGCCATATTTTGCCAAGAGGGCTGCTTCAGGGGCAATAGCTTACCAATTAGTGTTAAAGCCAAAATTCACCAACTGGTATATTCATCCTATCTTACCCAAGCTTCTGAGTAGTTAGACTCACTGCTGTTTAAGACCAGTCTGTTTTTCTGTACTTCCACTACTTATGTATTGCCATTGGTTGCCAGTTTCTTAGAATGAAGTTTAAAATCCTTATGTTGGTTCACAAAGTTTTGTATTTGGGTGTTCATTATTATTTGGGCAGGTCTCTTAAGGCATTGCATGATTCTAAATTACTAATACACCTCCATCAAGGACATGTTTAGTATCCAACAGGGAAGGTGCTCTTTTTTTTTTTTTGCCATGTCCCACTGATATGGAATAGTTTACTGTTAATATATGAACAGAATTATCTTAAGAAATTTAAGGCTTTGTTAAAGACTTTATTTTTGCTTGGCATTCTGAGATCAGAGTGTACTGGGTGAGAACTGGGGTTCTCTCTACCAGGATCTGTTTTATTTTCTTTTTCCTTCTCTTAGCATGACTGATATGGGATGAGTATGTAATATAATTACTGATAGGAAAGACCTATTTCCTTTCTGATCTCGTATTCTTGTTGTACACCACTTCGACCTGTGCTCAGTTGTGGTGGTATATGAAATTGTAACAAACTGTTACAGCAATAGCTCAAAACCTATCTACAACAAAATCTTAGAAACCATTTTTGTTAACATTAATAGGAACAAAAAAAAAAAAAGTACTTAAGCTCTATATCCTTTACAGGCGTCATCTCTGGCACAGTTTTTATACTTCATAGGATGCCAACTGTAAAACAGTTCAGTAGTATGGTGGTATGTGGATGGTGATAAAAATACTAAAGGAAAACACTACAAGTGCTTTATAATTTAAGCTTTCCAGATTTATTAGTTCAACACAAATGCATTCAAAGGCATGAGTTTTTACATCTAAGTCTGGGAGAATATGGTGGTGTATGAAAAAAAAAATTAAAATCTACATCATAATTTAATATAAGTATTCAAAGTACAAACTTCCTTAATGTATGCTGTAAAGCTTAAAGGAGGTACTAAGGCAATTTACAAACATTACACAGTTCTGGAAATTTTGCTGCAAAATATGTTATGAACTGGCTTAATTAATTACTTTGCATAAGATGAAAGTTTTTTTTTTAACTGCCAGCACAAAGAGCTCTATGTATATATTATACAGCTTAGCTGTTTAGTTAGTGGAAAATACACCTTTTTGCTTTTGAGGGCATGAACATTTTTCATCTTGGCCTAAAATGTTGTACAACAAAACTTACCTTTATTCCCCCTCCCCCCCAAAAAAAATAAACTACATGTATTTTCAGTAAGGCAACTTACTATAAATATTCTTGTCATCAGTTTATAGATAAGGGCTTAATAGTTTAAAGTTAGTCACCACTTTTCACCAGTATTTTCCATGGTCTCAAACTTACAAAACAAATTATTGCTTAAAGATAGTGAACGCTGTAGAAGATTCCAGATTCCTTACAAAGAATTCCTAGCTGAAATTCTTATATGTGCTAATTTCTTCTTTCTGTATACATCAACCACTTAATACCTCTATGGCACTTTAATAATTTCTACACAGTCTTCTTAGCATATACTATAACCTTGACTTCAGATCCCCAGTGTCTCTTGTTTTTTTTATATATAGACTACACCGCTCCGCTGTACCATTAGATTTTCCTCAATCTCTGCTGTATCAGCAGTAATCCTCATTAGCTTAGGTTAGTAATTACTTTTGCATTTTTTAATATATATTTCACTTTTATAATATCATTCAATTTAGCACTTATCTTTTTATCTGTGCTTTCTCACTGGTTTGCTCTACAGTGTGCTCCTGTTTCATAATGTCTTCATCTGGAGCTAAACCTTTGTAGTGCCCTACAATTAAACTACTTATATCAAGTTTTGACTGTGTTTTTCTCCTTTTTCGTATTTTATATATCTCTTGTATTCACAATTGTCTTTTTCTCTGCTAGAACCTGTCTCCCAGTTTGAGGATCACAAAAAAATGGCGCCAATCAGCTGATTTTATTTCATCAGATGCCCAGCTAGCCCATCTTTCCTTTAGCCAATTAAATTCAAATAACCTACCCTACTCCTCTCTCACTTCTATTCTACCATTATCATAAAAAGGACTCTCCCCCTTATCATGCACAGGTTGTCCTTTGTTAGTGCCTCAAACCTGGAAAAAAAAACTTATTGGTCAGAACTTCACAAACAGTGGACCTAGAAAGCAATTGAAGGGCTTATTTCCAAAACCTGCTAAGTCCATAGTAGTTGGAAATTTGCTCTTCAGTTCTTATGGTTTCTTGGGCACATGACTTATCCATCTACCTGTGCAAGCTGCAGTACTCACAGTGGCCACAACTACACAATCTTAGTTCTTATAACCATAGGATACTGCCTCCATTGGATCTGTGTTATTGCAACCGAAAGCTATTTTATCCTCAAGATTTGGTTAGATTCCTATTTTTCAGAGAATACAAACATTAAGTTTTATATAAATCTACCGATCCTGAAAAACTTGTAGTCTAGTTTGACTGGTTCAAGAGAGTGTGCACAAAGGATAAGGTACAAACAATATTAAAAAAAAAAAAAAAAAAAGTACAATAAAAACAGACAGTATAAAGCTTGTGTTGTAATGAAGGACAGATTTATATATCAGGGTCAGTCGCATTATGGAAGAAATCTGTACTTACTGTATTTGACAGTAAAAAAATAAAGTATGCAAGATTGTCAGAACTGTGCAAGTGACGATATCTTTGAACAGAATACTTCTTTAGAGTTGTGTTTCAGTACGATTTATTAGGTTACAACAAGCATATCACAGGCCAGTCAACATTACATTTCACCAAGATTTCCTAAAAACTTACAACATTGCGAGCTACATGTGCTATGAAATTCTGAACAGCTTTTGTGTAGCAGCATTGATAGCATAAAACAGGAAAAAAAAAAAGTTGAAAAACTGAGCTGGAATGATCTGATTTTGTGATGAGTCCCATGATTTTTCCCCCCTCTTAAATGTCATAGGGGTCCTTTTACTAAGCTGCAGTAAAAGTGGCCTTTGTGCACCCCTGCATGAGTTAATATTGTCATTAGCATGTGGCCAGTAAAAAATTACGTGAGCACTGACTTTTGTAGGTAAGGGCTCACACGGTAACCCTATGCTAACCAATTAGTGTGTGGTGATGTAGTCACGCTGATTAGCACAGGAACACCCACACTGCCACCAGACACATCCCCTCCAACAAAACTTTTTAAAATATTTTTTTTAGTGTGTGCTTAGAGAACGCTGATTTGGAACTTACCGCAGGACACCTAAGCTATTTTAAGCTCACACACTAATACTTATCACAGCTTAGTAACAGGACCCCCCCCTACCCCAAAAGCAGGAAAAAAAAAAAGGCTTGGAATACCAAGCACAGATGCCTATGAATTAAAACTGAACTATAGAGAAGCTTTCTCTCATATAAATTGTCTCATGGTGTTATTTTATATAGGTTTACAGTGGTACCAAAATAAAAGATTCATTTCTGCTAAATACTATGGTAAACCACTACTGACAAGATGTGCAAAATACATTTTCATTAATTCTATGTGCTTTGCTGTGTGGAATCTTTAAAACCAAGTTTCTATTTTGGAAGTTAAAAGAATGTTACCTATTTAAAAGGAGACCTGTATACACAAACTAGATCTCTGGGTAAAAAGCCACAATCATATTCAATTTAAAAATATTTTGAAATGTACTAAAAAAAATATAGAACTCTAGAGCTTTGCCATTTTGCTCTTTTATAAATAATTTTTTAAAAATTTCTAGTGAAGTCAGTGCTCTTGAAAAGTGCTGTACTGACATTAGTGAAACAGGTAAAGGACAAATAACTGAAGTTCATGCTTCCTCCATTAACTGCACTGCCAAGATTCTTACACCCTGCTCTGGAAGGACAACTTCCAGGCTTCAGAGGACACTTCGGTCTCTGACTCAATATTTGGCCTCTGTTGAGATTGTTGGTAAGATATCACTTGACGATAAATACGTGTGTATGTTTTTATAAAGTGATGTATTTGTCTATGTTTTTATAAAGTGATGTATTTGTCTACAGCGGACTGGACTCAGATCACTCAGTTCACATACTGCAAAACAGTAACATAATTAACAACAGAAGAAAGATATGATACAGATGTTCAAATATTTGAAAGGTATTAATATACAAACAAACCTATTACCAGAGACAGGAAGGTGGTAGAACTAGAGGACATGAATTGAGGTTGCAGAGGGGCTGACTCGGGAATAACATCAGGAAGTACATTTTCATGGAGAGGGTGGTAGAATGTCCTCTCACAGGTGGTGGTGGAGATGAAAACAGGAATGGAATTCAAAAGTGCATGGGATAAACCCAAAGGAATCCTGTATAGAAAGCGTGGAACCAAACAAGCTTAGCAGTGATTAGATGGCAACACCTGGAATTAGGAAGCAAATCCAATGCAGTGTTTCTACAGTCTGTGCCCTGATCATGGCAAGAAAAAAACAAGATCAAGTATCATTCCTTACACTATGAGTTTATCTTGTTGGGCAGACTGGATGGACTGTACAGGTCTTCATCTTCTGTCATCTACTGTGTTACTATGTATCCAGCCTCCTAAGTCCTTCAGGCCTTTTCTGACAATCTCGCCACCACCAACCTGAGGCACACAAGAAACATATAGCTTGCCAGAGAAATCTAGCTAAAACAAAAGGCACCATAAAGCTTTCAGAGAGTATAATGTTTTGAAAACTGGTGACTGAGGGGACAAAGGCTCTGTAAATCTGTGCCAATCCACTAAATCGTGCAATCCCTACTGCCACTTTCCGCCTAATCTGTTTCACATTGTATGAAAAGTACTAAGAATTATTTAATACCAGCTTAATTAAAACAGTTCAGCATACCCTTATTAGGGTCAACCAAACTAGTGCATCCATACTATGTTCATGATACAAATTTTAAATATTATATTTAAAAGAAACTGTGGTTTGCAGTTGTCAGTGCATTTTTATTTTTAATTGTGAGAAAACACCTACCAGTACTGACCAAATCTTACTGTGTCATTTCTTAGTTTCTGTATGAGAAATATTAGGTAAATATATAGTGCTCCAGGACAGACATGGGTGGTAGCACAAGTAATCTTTCTATATCCATGCTGTCAACTTGGCTCAGTTGGAGGAGTTCTTACAGGGTCATACTTAAGACTACCTCTTGGGCACCTTTGAAAACAAACTTTACCACAAAGATGGATGTAACATCTCCTCAAATAGTTTGAGAATTCTAGAGTACGTGGTGGAGGCGGGTGGAATCAGGGAAGGAGAAGAATGCAGAAGCTTACCACATACTAACAAGTCCAGGTAACTATGGTTCCAAAATGTACTGGAATCTTTACTGATAATTGGTGCCCTTTTTTCTACAGCATAAATATCCCCATGTCTTTTAAAAACAAATAATAGCAGCTGGACAGTTTAGAAATGCAAAATTGAACTTGGTAAATGAATATACATTAAATACAAATTAAATGGTGACCACTCATCACTGAGAATGTTACTGTAAATGAACTGTATAACCAGTTATTTATTTTATTGCATTTGTACATTTTCCCACCTATTTGCGGGCTCAGTGTGGCTTACAATACAACAGGAGGCTATGATTTTGTAAAGAAAATCAAATAACCCCCCCCCCCCCCCCAGTGCTCTTATGTATATCTTTAATGGGGCTTGCAAATGAATCCACTTGTACCACTGCAATAGAAAACAGGTGGCTTGTATCACTGAAGGAATGCACCAAATGTACAGAGCTGCAGTGACATCACTATAAGGAATCTCAGGCTGAGAGTAACAATAAAAACTACTGCAATACTTTATTTATAAAAGCAACCATTCTGTACATTTTTCTAAATGGTAGCTTCTGATGGTAAGTGATTACAATTCATTTACAGACATTTTCTCAATAAATCCACAGTAGTCTTCAACTCACTAATGATTCTATAACAGCAGATGGTTTGGAATCTTTTGACACTGTCATGTTACCTGATAAAGGATATTTGAAGTATTCTTATGGTACAAAGAAAATAGCTTTCACCACTTTAAAACAAGTAGGGAAAAACAGTCCTTTTCCCCTTTGCTCATGAGTGGTTTCCCTCAAGAAATAGTGTCACACTTCCAAAGACTAACGCAAGAAAAGATGATTTATTTAGGCAAGACTAGATGTCCAGCTCCGATCTTTGTCATTTCACTTTCTTTCCAAGCACATAAAAGCAGCAAATTAACTTTCTGAACTAGCACAAAGGCAGCTCCAAAATGTGGATATGCAGCCTGCCATTTTTCTCTTCCCTGCCAGGCATTAAAGGTTACCCCTCATACATTAATACCTTAGAAAGCTGGTTAGTGAATAACCACAGTACTGTTTCTCTACTATTCAATTAAAATGTAACAAATTTTAAATTTGTACCCCCCTCCTTTAAACAGGCTTTCCAGCACTGCTAAATAGCTCTCATATCAGAATCTTATTTATAGCATATTCAGATACATTTTTATTTGTTGTTTAGACCCAACAACATCACAGTTCCATCTCTGCCCTACTTGACTACTGCAATCCAGTCAGGTCAATGTTTTAACAATCAAGCAAATCAAAATTGAACTTTGACAATATTCAATGTCTTTAAAACAAACCAAAAAGGACATGAGACTCATGCAGAACGTTAGCGTGAGCTAATGGCATTGAGGCTTTGAGCATCTTGCAAGCTGAGCTGGTGCATCCTAGTTGCAGCCTGTGAAAGGTAGGACTCAGTAAACGAAAATGTGTCAAAGCTCTGCAGTCCTAGCAGTTGAACTACTCATTTGTGCTTTTGTATCGCTCCTTCCCAGTCTCACTAATCACGCAAATGTGCTGAAAAACAACAAAAAGAAAACACATTAGCAAACTAAACAAAATGTGTACAGAAATTCATTTCAACACAACAAAATCTGCTTGCAATTTAACTGAACTGCTGCAATATAAGTGTTCATTACTGCTGGCCTTTATGTCCTGTTCATTCTCCTCTTACTAACTACCATTTAACTCCGTCAGCTCAACCCCATATAACTTCCAAATCCCCTCTCCGAATCATAGGCACCCTTCCTAAAGGCTGCAGCTAAACAGGCAATATCCAACTAAAGGAGCTCTGGAGGTAGCAGGGGACACCAAAGCTACATCAACTATCCTTCAGTTCTCTATGCTTGTTACCCCCAAATACCACCTCCTACCTGAAGGCTGTATGTATTTGCAATGCCTTCAGATGGCCAGTGTGGGTAAACAGTCTATCTGAGCGCCAACGATTCTGTCTATTCAACTACATCTGTAGATAAAATGAACAACTTCCACAATTCTCCCAGCACCAGCCTGCCCTAGAAGCAGAGAGGTCAGTTTCAAATTAAAGACACATCAAAGCTAACTTGTTGTCCACACTAATTTAGTACTGAATCTTTTAGTTATTAAATCTAAAGAGGGAGCAGCATTTTGCTCACCATTACTAAGCCTCTTTATTCCCGATACTTGACAGCCTCACCAGCTTAAATAATGGTTTGACTGAGAAAGGGAGACAATCATGGGTTCCTCATCAGATCAGAGCTATATGTCGTGCAGACAAGAAATCTGCCTTGTGTTTTAAGATTATTTTCATTAGTTTACTGAATATAATTTTGTTCTTTTGTTATATATTCACTGTATACCACTCTACATGATTCTTTTAACTCGGTAAGTAATTACCAATTTTATAAATAAATATTTCCCTCAGGTACCAAAAAAAAAAAAAAAAAGGAGCAGTACCTTAGATTTCACTTACAATACTGTGTAACCCTCACAAGAGCTAGTGGCAATATCTATACGGGAGGGAGAGGGGTAGATAGGTGAACTATGTCCTGCAGGGCACATCCTCCTCAAATCAGTTTTTCACCCAGCTTACATCCTCCAATATATATATTAAAATAAATAAATAATAATTAAAAACATATATATATATAGCACACAAGTTTCTTGGAGGTATGTGCAAACATGCAACTTTGACATCTGTGCAGGTCAAGTGCCAGCACCACATGATGTAAAGATGAGTCATGTAAGGAGAAGGTAGGCTGTACGCAGCAATTGGTTGCACAAGCAGGAGGGAGGCCCAGCATGGGCAGGGATGACAAGGTAAGCTAGTTGCCTTACAATACAAATGGAGATATCGATATTGTAGGGCTTAACAAATCTTGAGCAACAGGTCACTATACCACCTAAAAATTACTCCATGGTCACTGGAATAGCCTCTCTTCACATCTCAGTGTGTGTTTGAACAATGTGCATATCTGAACTCACACAATGGTCTCAGTATCTTGCAAGACAGAGTTCAAGTATCCACAGGCCTCAAACTCCAATAGCTATGCAGTGCTGCAGCAAAAACCGCAGTAGGCCATGGGGCATCCTGGAAATGCCGGGATGCAAAGGCAACAATTTGGGGAGAGAGCAGAACCAGCGAATGAAATAAACAGCATGCTCATAAATGCCAAGGGAAATGAATTTAATAGTAAAGCAAAAGGAAGCCCACACTGGAGTTCCTGGGGGTGGGTACCCCATGTGGGCTACAATGGGATACAGACAAAACTGGAGGTTAGCTGGCTAGAGAGAGGGGGCAGGATGAAGTAGGCCACCAGTGAACCAATGGTACATATTAAGGGCCTAATTTAATACGCTTTCTTCCCCACAGACACAAACTGGGAAAACAGTTTATTAAATCAAGTCCTAAAGATGCTGTGACAAACCTCAAAAAGAACAATGTTGGCGAGGGAGACCTTTCTTCCCTCCACTTTGTTTTTCATTGAAAATTGTGGAAGAGAGGCGTTTGTGAAAATTTGCCAAGGCCTGCTCTATTGTACTGCTCTCTGGAGACATCACATATTCCATTTCTCTTGGTCCTCTCATAGGTAGCAGAATGGGGTGGCCCAACCAGTATTTTGTCCAACACAGCATCAGCAATTAGAGGGAGTAGGGCCGGAGTTTTATATGTACGACCCTTCCAACCAAAAAGGTGTTCTGCTTCCTTGGGTTCTCCTATACATAAGGCCATTTTACCTCTGCAAGGGCTGAAAGAAATATATTCTCCCTCCTTTGGGTCATCTGATTTTTCACCCTCCCCCAATTTGCCCATCTCTCCCTTTCCTTATCAACCCTCAAGCTAGGAGACTCTCCTCTGCTGCATACTTTTACCTCACTAAACCTAGTGGTGCATAGCACCAGTAGGTCTTTATCACTGTATTTGTGGATGTTGCACAGTTCAAACAAATGCAATCATGCCATTCAGCAGAGGAGAATCAGAGCTTTCAAACAACAGAGGGAGTGCTGAACTGGAACTGAAATGGAGTGGTCAGATGCTTGGACACAAACACATACCACCTCACTGCAAGCTTATGCTTAACTTACAGAGTGATGTTGAACTTGGAGAATTAAATTAGTTTGTCATATTAAAAGTGAACAAAAAATAAAAATTAAACCCCCAAAGCAGTACTTACATTCAAATCTCTAAAGTACTCGTTATAATCTAGTGCATATCCCACAACAAATTTGTCTGGCACTTCAAATCCAACAACTGAAAAGAAATTTCAATCCTGTTAGACACCAGCCATAACCTCAGTTCAACTATTAAATATGTACAAATGCTTGCAAATAGAAGTACAAGGCTGCAAAAAAACAAAAATAAAAAAAAATCATTTTTTCTAAGCTTTCCAAAATTAACAAGACCTAAAAGTTTAGAAGGAATCTGTTTGTGTAAAGCTAAGTTACTTACCTGTAACAGGCATATATTCTCACATGTGACGTCCACAGCATGGTGTGGACACTGCCATAGGCATTGTCACTTTAAATGTTTAGTCAGTGCCCCCATCATGCATGCGTGGGTGCCTTCCCACCTGACGCTCGAGCGTGGGACCAGCAGTATAGTTCTAAAGCTAAGACCACTCCAAGGGGAGGCATGTGAGGAAAAAATATATATATATACATACACTCACACATACCTGCTGTCCATGAAGAACACATGTTACAAGTAACTTAGCTTTCTCTGAGGAAGAGCTGGCATAATATTCAATATTCTCACATGTGGGACTCACTAGCTACCAAGCTAACAATATAAATCCGTTTCTGCAATTAAAAAGATAGTGAGCCTGGTGGAAAAAAATATGGTTGGAGGGCAGAGTTGGATTTAAATAGTAAAAATATTCTAGAGGATTGCTTGTCCAAACTGGCTATCTTGCCTACAATGCTGCTATAGACAGTAGTGAGCAGTGACGGTGTGGCTAGAAGACCACACAGCCGCTTTGCAAATGTCTTCAATGGAGGCTGAGCGGAAATGGGCTACTGAGGTTGCTATTGCTCTGATATTGTGAGCAATCACCCAGCCATGATGGGCCAGTCCAGCCTGTATATATGTGTAGGAGATATACATCCAAATAGAGATTGAAGGTTTGGTGATAGGAATCTCTAATCAGATAGGGTTGAAGGATACAAAAAGCTGGGAGGATTTCCTAGGAGGTACATTCCAGATATTATGCTAGAACATGCTTGTAGTCTAAGGTATGAAGTGCTGCTTCTCTAGGATTATTGTGTGGGTTTAGGGAAGAAAACAGGAAGGATGATGGACTGATTGTGATGGAATTCAGATACTACTTTTGGTAGAAATTTTGAATGGGTTCGAAGAACTCTGTCACGGCAGAATTGTGTATAAGGTGGGTCCGCCACCAAGGCTTGAAGCTCACCGACCCTTCTGGCAGAAGTTAGTCCTAATAAAAAATTCACTTTATATGTGAGAAACTAAGGAACAGGAATGAAGTTGCTCAAATAGAGGCTTCATGAGAACTGTGAGGATGACCGATATCCCACTTCACAGGAGGTTTTGTATGAAATTTGACTATTAAGAGATGAACTGAAATTGGTTTATTCCCAAGTTTAGAATGAAAAGTGCTGATAGCACTCAAATGTACTCTCACTGAGTTAGTTTTGAGGCCAAAATCAGAAAGATGCAGAAGGTACTCCGTAAGAGTAGGCAGAGAGCTCGTATCGTATCTAGTGCTCTGGCTGCACACCAGACCGAAAATCTTTTCCACTTTAAACAATAAAATTTCTGTGCTGAAGGTTTTCTGGATGCTAGCAGTATGCGAGAAACTGCTTCAGGCAGGTTATAGGATTGTAAATCTACAGTCACGAACCAAGCGGTCAGGCCTAGAGAGCGAGGATCTGGATGAAGGAGGGACCCTTTGTTCTTTGTAATTACAGTTGGAAATGGATCCAACTTCCAAGATTCTCTGGACAATCCTATATAATAAAAAGAACCTCCAACGTTCTGAAGCCGAGAAAGTGGAGTGGAGGAGTGGCCTAGTGGTTAGGGTGGTGGACTTTGGTCCTGGGGGACTGAGGAACTGAGTTCAATTCCCACTTCAGGCACAGGCAGCTCCTTGTGACTCTGGGCAAATCACTTAACCCTCCCATTGCCCCATGTAAGTCACATTGAGCCTGCCATGAGTGGGAAAGCGTGCGCGGGGTACAAATGTAACAAAAAAAAAAAAGCCTTGAAGCATTCGTGCTCCTGCTGTATCCATCTCCTGAATTGACGTCACATACTTCCTGGTACGTCAAAAGCAACACTGACCAACCACACTAAAGCAGCACGAGGCACACCAACGGACAAGAACAGCCCAACCCGCGTGCCAGAACTTCAAAGAAAGACAGCTGGCGTCAACACTGCCAGTAGCGCTAGGAAACCCACCCCACAGCGACACACGCGACAACACCCTCCCACCTCTGCGGTGCTCTCTCCCTCGCCCCTCCTGGACTCCGTCCCCCCTCTCCCACCCTCCCCCTCAGCGACACACGCGACAACACCCCCCCCTCCGCGGTGCTCTCTCCCTGACAGCTGAACGGCAGCGGTAAAAAGAACGGCAGCCTCCTAACGGTACCCCCTCCCTCTTCTCCCTCAACAGCCCTCTCCTATGTTTCCTGCCGCCCAGCCATAGCTTAAAACTCATTTTACTATCCTGACTGAAGCACAGTACAGCTGGCTCGCCTTCAGCTTTCCCCTTCTCTCTCAGCTGTGGTCCCCCCCTCATTTCCTGTTTACGCAAGGGCGGGACGCTGAGAGAGAAGGGGAAAGCTGAAGGCGAGCCGGCTGTACTCTGCTTCAGTCAGGTTAGTAAAATGAGTTTTAAGCTAAGGCTGGGCGGCAGAAAACAAAGGAGGGCTGTTGAGGGAGAAGAGGGCGGGCAGGGAGGGTTGGAACTGGAACCCAGGGAGAAGGTGGGGTTTGGGGCGTCACTGGACATGGAGGGGAGGGCAGAGGAGAATCGGTGGACATGGATGGGAGGGAGGGTAAACAAAAGAAATTGCTAGACATGGAGGGGAGGGCAGGGGAGAGAGGGGAGAGAGGAGAATTGCTGGATATGTATGGGGGAGAGGGCAGGGGAGAGAGGACAGTTGTTGGACATGAATGGATGGAGAGGGAGAGGGCAGGGGAGAGAGGAGACTTTCTGGACATGGATGCAGGGGAGGGCAGGGGAGAGAGGAAGAGTTGCTGCACATGGATGGAGGGGAGGGCAGGGGAGAGAGGACAGTTGCTGGACATGGATTCAGGGGAGAGAGGAGAGTTGCTGGACATGGATGGGGGCCCAGGGAAGAGAGGACAGTTGCTGGATATGGATGGAGGGGAGGGCAGGGGAGAGAGAGGACAGTTGCTGGACATGGATGGAGGGGAGGGCAGGGGAGAGAGAGGACAGTTGCTGGACATGGATGCGGGAGACAGCAGATCTCACATACATTCTCTAAGACACTCTCTGTCTATCAGACTATCTCTCTGTCACACACACACTCTATCTCTCTGTCTCTCACACACACTCTTTCAAACACACACACTCTCTCTCAAACATACACACTGACATTAGACATAATACAACAATGTAAATTATTCATCAGCATGACAACACATTTATCCTAACAATCCCTTTCAAAACATTAATTGCAGAAAGCCAATACCTTGCTGGTGCCTGTTTCATTGGTTTCAGAAACGGGCCTTTTTTTCCTAGTAATTCTAGAAGTAGAAGGAACCAGCCAGTATGAAGCCACTAAAATCATGGTCCCCTGGGTCCTGACGTAATTTGAGAAAAGAAGAGTTTTCCCTATGAGAGGTACCGGGGGGAAACGCATATAGTAGATCTGTTCTCCAAAGCAAGCATCCAGGACTGTATGGTTGGGAGAATCCAGTTGAGAACAAAAGCGGGGAAGTTTGCTGTTGTGGGGAGAAGCAAACAGGTCTATCGCTGGGGTCCCCCACTGTTGGAATATTCGATAAATTACAGAGGTGCTGAGGGACCATTCGTGAGGTTAAAGGAACCTGCTCAGTTTGCCTGCTATAGAATTCTGTTTGCCAGCTAGGACATCAGTACTTATAAAGATGTTTTGAGAAGCTGCCCAAGTCCATATATGGATTGCTTGGCAACAAATGGTAAGAGCCTGTTCCTCCCTGTTTGTTCATGTAACAAACATACTGCTACCTGGTTGTCTGTGTAAACTAATATTACTATTACCTGACCAATGATACGGTTCTGGAAGGTCTTGAGGGTGTTCCATATAGCTCACAATTCCAGAAGATTGATATGTCGTCTTTTCTCTCAAGGGGATTGTCTAGGTGTGCTCCCCAACCTTTACTTTACTTCTTATTAGTTGCCAATGACGTATTCTTCCTAGTTTTCTGAGGACATAGAACGCTTTCTTTACCACTGTATAGCGGTGGTTTTCCAAGGTCAAGTGTTTATCAAGACTCCTAATATTTTTAGTCCGGATTCTATCTTCAAGGAGTGCTATTTAGGTTCAGTTGAATATCTGAGGTATTGATAGAGGTTGCTGTGACGATTAGGTATTTTGTTTTTTTCCCGGTTGAGTTTGAGATGTAAGGTTGTGGCCCATTTCTCAATTAAGAGTTATACCTTGGGAAATTAGGGTGTTAGCATTGGACTTGTTCTTGGTAAAAGGAAAATACAGTGTGATGTTATTGGCATAAGAAAAGCAGTTTATGTCCTCTCTTTCCATAAGGGAAGACATTAGGAGGTTGAAGAGTATCAGGGAGAGAGGTGATCCTTGCGAAACCCCAGTGTGGGATTTCCATTCTTCTGACACTACCCCATTAATCTTGACACTGTAGGATCAGTTTCCGAGGAATCCACCTGTTGACTGTAACTTGTAAGCTTCCTTAGGTCGTTGACCAGTGTACCAAGCAATGTTTTGGTACTGTATCCTTTTCTGAACCCTGCCTGTTTGGTGCAGTAGGCAAAAGCGTTCTAGGTATTCAGTGAGTTGTGTTTAGGGAAGGTACCATTGGTGATGGAGTCCGTTATTCAGTGTGTTCTGAGTTTGATGTAGATCAATGGTGTTAGTAGAAAGACTGGGCATTTGTCCAATATGCATTGGGAGCGGGAATATTTATTAATTGCTCTACTAAACTTTTCTTCTGCATGTTCTCCTTTAATCGTTTGCATTCTGTCTCTGCAGGTGAGAAAGTCTTCATAATCTGTTTGCTTGGCGATTGTTTTCTCTATATATAGACTAAACTCTGTCATCTTCTTCTCAAAGTAATGCGCCAATGCTTCTGCCGAGGAGAGACAGGGCATGCGGTTTATAAGATCTTTGGGCATTAGTAGATGCTGAAGTATTTGGTAGAGTTTCTTCACATTTGGTTTCCCTTTCTCATTTACTATCTTTTCTAGAAATATTTTTGTTTCGCTGCTTTGATTTGGAATTTATAGATATTTATTGTTTTTCTCTAGGCCTTTCTGTCTGAACTGCTCTGAGATTTTCTCCAGGTTCTGTCTGCAGGCTTTCTTCAGGTTCAAGAGTGTTTCGTTGTACCATGGAGCTTTCTTTCAGTTCCCTGTCTTTTTTGGGACTACAGTATTCAGTATCTCCTCTGTGATGTGATTCCATTGGTCTATGTTGACAAGAAGTTTAGTTTGTTTAATTTGTCTTCTATGTTTTGCCAGAATACGTTGTGGTCAATTCTACTTCTTGCTTCCTGTAGGTGATAGTTGTAGTGTGTCTTTCTAGTGGTATTTGTTTCTTGCCAGTGAATCATGAATTGTGATAGGAAGTGGTCGGTCCAACTAGATGGTGTCCATCCTCTATCTTCTAGTTCTGTCTTCTGGTCAGACGCTGTACCCCACATTAAGATGTCTAGTTGATGGCCTTTCAGGTATGTGTGCTGTGTGCCAGTGAACTTTATGTCTATATGGTCTAGGAAGCATTTAATGGTGTTGTACCAAGATATCTTTGGCAACATCTCAGACTATTAGTTGTCCACCCGGCTATTGGCCTTGGGTCATTAATATGTCTAAGAATTCTTCTCTGGTTTCTTTCCATTTCCCAGGGGGGCAATAGCAGACTGTACAGTCTAAGTTTCTGGACAGGGAGGTATCATTAATCTGAAATGTTTGTAGATTAGTGCAACTCCCCCTCCTTTTCTGTGTTCTCAGGCGATGTGTGCGATTTTGCAGCCCCAGGGTAGAAGATATCTTAATACTGAATCTTCTCTACTACTACTTATTTCTATAGCGCTAGACTGTAGCCAGGGTTTTTGTTAGGGACACAAGACCTGGGTCCTCTGATTCTAACCAATCTCATAACTATGGCTTTGTTGGCCAGAGATCTGGCAATAAAGTAATAGCCAGGAATAGGTGGGCTGCTGGGGAGCATTGTAGTGTTTTATCTGCTTGAGGTTTCTTTTCAGTCTGTATTTTGTGATGGAGGGTATTCTTGCAATTGGGAGTTCAGTGGTCTTTTCTCCGTCATGGAACTGCAGTTGTGATTGGAGAGCAGATTAGCTGCAAGGATTTGTGGGCTGTAGTTCGTCTGATGCTTAGGAACAAATTTATCTCGTTTGAGAGAGGTGGCCTGTCGCCTTCCAGGGTGCCTAGGCCTTTTCTCATTATCAGACCTATTAAGAGAGTTTGCCACCAGAGCCTCTCCATTTTTCCTGTGGGACTTTTGATTGCCGATGGGCTATAATAGGGAGTTGGATTTGCTAGGATTGTGTGTGGGTGGATAGCATGAATTTTTCCATTATCGTTGTTACCACAGTTGCTGCCCAGTTGTGAATTGAATTATATGACTGGGTTGGTTGTACTGAAATTGAGAGGAGGGTGGAGTGCCTGACAGAGGCATTTGTGGTGAGGACTTAAGAGGCAGAAGGGGCTGGAATGGAAGACACAAGGTAAGATTTTGAGACACAGTCCACCACTGTGGAGAGTGGTGTAGCTGTGGAGTGATCCAAATGTGAGCTGACAGTATCCTGTGGCATGAGACATGTTAGATTGATCGTGAGCCCTTGTGCCTAGGCCGAAGCCTAGGAAGAACCTTGGCCGAGGCCTAGGGAAGACCAAACGGACGCTATACAGTAACAAGGGCCTCGAAGTCCAACACACTCATGAATCAACAAGCACCACCAGAAAAGGGAAATAGACCACTCATTCGGGCCGCAAGGCTGATCGAGAACTCACTTGTACAGAGTCCAGGCATATGGACCGCAAGGCCAAACTGGAACCCAATCATACACTAGGGAAGAGAAAAGAACCACGAGATGTCCCAGAAGGGACTGGAGCTCAGGTGGCGCACACAGAGCCAGGCACTGACACAAAGGGGAAGACATCAGACCAAACTGATGTTTGTGCAGCGCTGCGTATGCCTTGTAGCGCTATAGAAATGCTAAATAGTAGTAGTAGTAGTAGCAAACTGGCAGATACAGACAACCATAAGGAGAGAATACAGACAAGAGCTACACGGAATCCAGGTAGCGGTAGGTAGTACCCACAGGGGTAAAAGGGAAAGGCAAGGTCAGAGCAGGACACTACTAGACTCACGGAACCTAACGGAGCGAAGCTCCACAGAAATAGCTGCCAAAGAAAATACAGAAGAGAGGCAGCTTCTAACTAAATAAACCAGGGAAGGTAACCAGGCTCCCCAGAGCCAAATAACAAACACAGAACACCAAGAGTAAAAGCAGACCACAGGGAAAGACTGCCTTCAAAAACAAAGTCAGGGAAAAAGCAGGGCACACAAGAGAATAGAGAGGGTTAAGCAGACTACAGAGAAAGGCTGCTTGAAGAGGCAGGGCTCACAAGAGCCAAATTCCAAACACTGCACACAAACGAGTTAAAACAGATACAGAGAAAGGCTTCGAAAAGAAGCAGGGCTTACAACACTGCACACAAAGGGTTAAAGCAGGCTATAGGGAAGACTAAACAAAGATGGAACAAACTCACCACGGACAAGTCAACACCACAGCCAGGAAGAGAGAGGCAAGGCAGAGGAGAGACAACAGACTCAGATGCACTGCAGTGAAGTAATCAAGGAAAAAGTTAGCTACAACCAGCACACACAAACTACAGACAAGGGGAAGGGCAAACAAACTACAGAGAATACACTCTGTGCCTCGAGCACAGGCTAAGCAGAACGAGAGCTCACAGCTCAAGAGATACCTCTCCCTACAGCGGACGCTTGAGCGTTAAGTTTAAATAAGGTCTGACGTCTGCTGCCTCAGACATCAGCTCAATCCCTGACAGGCCAATCAGAAGTGAGTCCCAGTCATTTCCCTGCCTGTCTCAGTAGAATCATAACAGGACCACTGAGAGGAAAGCATCCATTGAGGAGTTCGGAAGTGGAGACAAGCCAATGTTGTTAAATAAACTGTTGAAGCCATGTGACAGAGCAGGCGGAGCATCTCACGAGAAGATATGTGGATAGAGTTGAATACCTGAGTGGCGGAGTTCAGTATTTTGTTTGCTCTTGGCTGAGAAAGGACATTTTTTCTTTGAGTGGTGTCGAGAAGAGCCCCTACGAACTCTAGGGTCTGAACTGTTGAAGATGTGTTTTGGGATAGTTGACAACAAATCTGAGGAGTTTTATAGTTGACTGGACAGAGGCGTTTGTCGCTTTCTGGGAAGTTGCCTTGATTAACCAGTCAGTCATTCAGGTAGGAGAAGACGTGTTATGTCTGTCACGAAATGCCTAGCCACCCGCCTGGGGTTACCCCACAGCCATCCCCAGCACAGCTCAGGCCTGCCTGCAACTGTCGTTTGTACTCTATACTAGCACTCTCATCCCAACGACTGGGTCACAGTTGCCTCTGGGTGAGTCTCCTGGTCACAAATTATCCCCACTGATTTCTAGGTTACTGATGCCACACTCCCAGTGGTCCCACAGTTCCCAGAAAGCACTCACAGAACCAACACACAAACCACCAGGATTCATCAGTCCAGACAAACAGAGGCACTAAACTGAAAATTGTTTATTGTCTGAAAAATTGAACAATGAAACAGAAAAAGTGCAATCAGCAAAACAATAACAGGTAACTTAAATATGGATCAATTATAACACTATCTAAACAGTTGTTTACTATAAGTAGTACCTGGGAAGATCAGGACATACAACTGATCACAGAGCCTCAGCAAAGAGATCCTATTCTCTTTTCTTCCTGGCTAAGATGGGGGGGGTGGGGGGGGGGGGGGCAAAAGTCAGTAGATTCCAAATGAAAATGATCCCTGTGGGCCAGAGCCCAGAACAACCACCTTTGAAAGTATACTGCAGACTGCCTTACCAAAAGGCTTGAACAAAGAAAACAGCCTTGGTTCTGCAGCAGCTTCAAAACATAAATACGCACCACCTGCTGGTCAAACTAGAGAAATAATAATTAAGGCAATTTTACAGGCTTAAAACACACTGTTCTGTCACAATGCCCCATTTGCGAAGTGCTGCAGCTACTACCTATAAGACACTTTGTGAAGACTTGAGGAGCCAAGGCCAAGCCAAATAGTAAGACCTTGTATTGATTGTGCAGAGTTCCACAGCTCAAGCGTAGGATCCTTCTGTTTGCCAGGAGAATGGGTATATGTGTGTATACCTCATTCAGATCTAGAGAGCAAAACCAATCTGAGCTGGATCATGGGTAGCAGTGATCCAAGGGATACCATATGAAACTTTTCTTTCAGGAAAATTTAAGTGTCGCATATCAAGAATTGGATGTACTCCCCTGGAGGGCTGAGAGCTCCTTTCCAAGTAAACTCATCTGGAATGAGTTGAAACAAGACTCTTGGTGGATGGTCGGCAGGTTTTCTTTGCCAACCCAGAGCGTAACCGTGCTTGATGGTAAGCAGCACCTAGCAGTTGGAGGTTATGAGAGGCCAACCTGTGGTGAAAAAATGAGCCTTCCTCTGACAGGTAGGTCATTTGGCACAGACAACTGTATAGTGGCATTGCTCTCTAGGAAGGAGTCAAAAAGGAAGGCTGTTTGGGTTTTCTGACCTCTCTCTTGTCTTGGACATGAGCATAATCCTTTATGTTTAGCCATATAATAGTTGGAGTATCAATATCCTCCTGCAAATGTTCAGGTAGAAAATGAAGCAGCAGAAGTTTGTGGCCTAGATAAAGTCTTAATGGTATCTGTTTGTTTGTTTTTTATTAAATCAGCCACTTCCTTGACTTTGTTTCCAAATTTATTTATTGGAATTTATTAACTGCCTTTATGAAGAGATTCACCCAAATATATTGCCTCCATGACATGAGACACCTGAGAAATGTTCTTGGACTGCAGATTTGAGGCAGAGATGCAGGAAGAGACAAAGGCATCGAAGGCCTACCTTGCTAGATATTCATGGCAACTGAGAAGCTTTCTGTGAATTTTAAGGAATTCCTCTGCCTTTTCTGGTGGAAGAAGTCTGCAAATGATAAAGTATTCTGTATTAGAGGTTTTAAATATATTGTAGAATAAAGCTGATAATTCTAACAAATTGAATATTAGACTGAGGCTTGAATAGTTTTTCTGCCAAAAAAGAGTCCAGTGTCTTAGCTTCTTTTCATGAAGGAGCAGAAGCATGAGATCTTGCACTGCGAATGTGTTTCAATGCAGATTCCACAACTAGAGAATGAGGAGGTAATTGAGTTTTCTCAAATCCAGTAGATTTTTGTATTCTGTACATAGTATCAATTTTCTTTGGGCTGCCTGAATTGTTAGCGGTGTCTTCTGTTTTTTTTTTTTTAATTTAAAGTAGACTTCACTACTGAATGAAGTGGAACTGTGATGCCCCCCCCCCCCCCCCGGAGGAGAATCAATCTAGAACTTCAGAGAGTTCTGATCTAGGTTCTTCCTTAGTCTCTAATTTGAAAGAAATAGCTTGAGCCACTTCTCGGACAAGGCCAGGACAGGAGATACTCTCAGGAGGGGATTTACGTCTCTCAGGTGGCAGAGACAGATCAGATGGAATGCCATAGGACTCCTCATCTGAGAACTCCTGTGGGTCTTGAGCTATCTCCCAGGAGAGGTCAGAGTCTGACTCTTCAGTGTACTGTTCATAGGGAGTACGTGGAAGAGTGACTGGAACACTGGCTCTGCGCTGAAGTGCATCGAGATCAATGAGTTCCCGATGTTGGAGAACACTATTGGCAATGTTGACGCATGCGCTGGTTGGGTTCTAGCTGCAGGGGATGGTTGATGCCGTTCGTGTGTGAGACCTCTCCAATGCATCGACAGGCCGGGACAAGCACCCTGCAAGTTTGTATGAACTGCGACTGTAGTAACCCTGAGAACTCCTCTGAGCATAACCCGTATTTCCTCGTGGAGTTGGCGTCAGTGCCAGTTGGGAGCATGGCATAGACACAGCCTGGGTGAAAGCCTGTGCAGGTGTTGATCTTGAAGGCTCTTGTTATGAAATGAGCTGCAGAGATGGAGAGTGGTGTCTGACATGGACATTCCCGTATAGGTATAGGCTGAGTGCCTGGAGGGAGAATGACGACGATACTTAGGTTTTTTTTATGCTGCAGATCCCTCAGTATGCATAAGAAAGATCTGCATGCCAACTACATCCATTGTATGAAGATCTCCCTCATGCATATTCATTGGGGATATCCTGAAAACCTGGCCTACTTGCAGCCCTTGAGGACTGAACTTGGACAAGCCTGCTACAAAAAAAAATGGTAAAATTTTAAAAGATGGCAGCCTACTGAACCAATGGACTAAAAATTTATATCACTGGCAGGGGAATGAGATGTGGGAGCCTAAAAATGTGTGGTATAGCCCTCTGAAAAGCTCAATTATCTGAGCGCTTTGGATTGTGCCTCACCAGCCTGCTCCATCAGATAAGGTCACTCATGTGAGGATCTGCTATTCTTCGCCCTAAGAAAAATAAATTTTCAAAAGCCATCACTGGCATTCACCACTTGCAACAGCAGAAGACTCTCTACAATTCCACCCCCCCCCCCCCCTTACTCAAAAGTAACCCAGGAAGCAGAGTCCTGGCCTGGAAGTCAAAACTAATTCTGCATGGCACAGCCACTGAGGCCTCTGGTTCATACAACATTGTTTTAAAATGATACCTATAAGTGCATCTAGACAAACAACCCAATATACAAAGACAGATTTAGGTGTTTGAAAACTGGGTTTGTGTATGCTTCAAGTGCACATAAATTTGCAACTGAAAAATGACCACAATCCCTAGAAGACAACCAGTGCCCATAAAGCCAATGCTGAACTCTCATACCCGAATAAAGGATTGAACCACTGTATGACTGCTGGTATAAGTTTTATTTCATATGCAACACTAGGATATAGTGGCTCAGCTTCTATTTATAGATGTACATATTTCTTTTAACCAAATTCTTATCAGCTACAGAAAGCAAAATGCACAGAACAAAACACTACTAGGTTATTTAACTAAAACACTGGCAAACAATTATACTATTGAAAACACATACTTACAGTCAGGCCGATATCCTACACTGCGAGGAGTTCTTTTCACCAACAAGCTGTCCAATGAAAAATACAATTACATAAGAGAAATGGAGTAAGTTAAACACACATGATTTCAGACTCAGGACAGAAACTGATCATTTCTGCTTGGCTCAGATAAAACAAAGTAATTCACCTGTAGTAGGTTTCTGCTTGGCTCAGATAAAACAAAGTAATTCACCTGTAGTAGGTTTCTGCTTGGCTCAGATAAAACAAAGTAATTCACCTGTAGTAGGTGTTTTATGAGGACACTAGGACATTTTCACATGTGGGTGGACATAATCTCACAAGTGGGAATCCCTAGCTACCAGGCTGTCCAAATAAGAGGGAAACAATATTCATGAGTGGAGTGGAATGGGTAGATGTGAATCGTTTGTTTACTCTTTCCAAAAATACTAGGACTAGGGGGCATGCGATGAAGCTACAAAGTAGTACATTTAATATGAATTGGAGAAAATCTTTCTTCACTCAATGTGTAATTAAACTCTGGAATTCGTTGCCAGAGAATGTGGTAAAGGCAGTTAGCTTAGTGGGGTTTAAAAAGGGTCTGGATGGCTTCCTAAAGGAAAAGTCCATAGACCACTATTAAATTGACTTGGAGAAAATCCACTGCTATTTCTGAGATAAGCAGCATAAAATGTATTGAACTTTTTTGGGATCTTGCCAGGTATTTGTGACCTGGACTGGCCACTGTTGGAAACAGGATGCTGGGCTTTATGGACCTTTGGTCTGTCCCAGTGTGGCAACACTTATGTAATACAAGGCCTGCAACAGGCAAGGGCCAACAAAAAAAATGGAACAGAAAGAAAATAGGCTGGTTGGGAGGGGGAAGAAGTGGAGATGGATTCTAGACCCTGAATAAATTCTGAAGGACTGTCTGATCAAACTGGTTGTCATGACGGAAGTCTTGCTCTAGATCAGAGGTGTCCAACCTCAGCCCTCACCAGGTCCAGTTTTCCCCCAATATGCATGAGATCTATTTGCGTACAATAGAGGCAGTGAATGCAAACAGATCCCATGCGTATTCACTGAGGGGGTTTTGGGAAAAATGTTGGAAGAACCAACCGGTTACGGTGGAACTCCACAACCACCTTATGAAGAAACTTGGATGCGTGTGAAGAACTACTTTGTTATGATGAAATCTAGTGTATGGTGCATCAGCTACTAGGGCCTGGCGCTTACTGACACGGTAGGCTGAAATGACTGCCACCAAAAATAAGACCCTTCCAGGTCAGGTACTTCAGATGGTATCGCAGCTTGAAAGGAGCTTTCATCAACTGGGTGAGAATGACATCTGAAATCCGATGACACTGTAGGGGGCTTGACGGGGTGGGGGGGGGGGGGGGGCTTTAGTAACAGCAAGCCCATAATGAAGCAAACTAAAGGTTGCACAGAGATGGGCTTACCTGTTACATGATGATGGCACATTGAGGTGGACCCTTGCACAGTTGGTTCTGACAGACTCAGAAAGGTGTAGAAGTTATTCAAGACGTTTTTGTGCCCTATCACCAGACAGCATAACTCCTCCACTTAAAGTTATGATCTCTTAGTAGAATCCTTTCTGGAAGCATGCAAGACACAAGAGACATTCTCATGTAGTTGGAGAATCAACTTCTAGCCTCTCGACGTCCAGTGAGCACTAGGGTCCCCTCATTGAGTGATGAGCCAGAAAGGATTCCAGCCTCAACAGGTTTCTGGAGGCTAACTCCAGCAAGTAGAGGGAACCAAATCTGTCTCGACCAATAAGAGGAAATGAAAATCATGGTTCCATGGTCCTGCTTGAGTTTCAGTAGTTTTTCTTATAAAGAGGTGTGAGAGGATATGTATACAGAAGTCCCTTCCCCGCGTGGAGCAAGGCATCCGAGGTTAGCCTTCTGTGTGATCCCAGTCTACAACAGTACTGACGGACCTTGTTGGTCAGGTATGCGGTGAAGAGATCTATTAACATAGTAAGTGATGGCAGATAACACCTGTATGGTCCATCCAGTCTGCCCAACTGTCACTCTTATCAATTTAAGATTAAACAATGAACGTGAGATTATATACTTGATCATGGTCTTTCTTTGGTGTTTCTGTAACATAGACTTTAGAAGTCCGCCCGGCTCTGTCCTTATGTTCCAACTACTGGAGTTGCCTTCAAAGCCCACTGAGGCCTATCTTAATGTCATGTCATCTGCACAGACCGTGAAAGTCTGCCCAGCACTGTCGTCATATTTCAAATTACTAGAGTCTCTGCTGAAGCCCTCTTAAGCCCATCCTAAACTGTGGGACACAGACTGTACAAGCCCAGCCCATTACCGGCCTTAGTTTTTACAGCCAGAGTTGCTATCTAAGCACCACTTGACATGCAAACACACATATGCAACCCTTTAAGTTTTTTTTTTTTATACCATTCATCTTTTAATTAGAGATCCTGTGTTCATCTCATGCTTTTATTAATTCTGCCACTGTTTTCCTCCACCACCTGCCTCAGGGGGGTATTCCAGGCATCAACCACATTACTCCTAAGTCTACCACCCTGCAACCTAAACTCATGTTCTCTAGTTTCTATATTAATATCTTTCAAGTATTTAAATGTCTATCATATCTCCCCTGTCCCTTCTCTCCTCTAGGGTCTACATATTCAGGTCTTCCAGTCTCTTCTCATATGTCTTTTGGCACAAGCCCCACACCATTTTTTTCACCTTCCTCTGGACAGCTTCAAATCTTCTTACATCTTTAGCAAGATAAGGCCTCAAGTGGGGCCTCACCAACGACTTGTACAGGGGCATCAACACCTCCTTTCTTCTCCCAATTACACCTCTCTCTATACAGCCTAGCATCATTCTGGCTATGGCCACAACCTTGTCACACTGGTTTACTGCCTTCAGATCCTCAGATATTATCACCCCATGGTCCCTCTCCCTATCTGTGTATATCAGCCTCTCACTGCCTAACACCCTTGGATGTCTACTCCCTAAGTGCATCACTCTGCACTTCTCTGCATTGAATTTTAATTGCCAAACATTACACAATTCTTCTAACTTTTGCAGACACATTAGATTATTCTTTGAGAGTAGGGAGACACCCTCTAAAAGACCCAAGGAAGCGAATTCTAAGCTCTCAACATCCATGCCGTGAGACCCAGAGACTGGAGATTGGGATGTAGAAGTGACCCCTCGTTCTGAGTCATGAGGGTTGGAAAACAGTCCAATCTCCACGGTTCTTCGAAGGACAACTCCAGAAGAGGGTGCAACTCGAGAAGAAGAAGGTGCAATCAGGATCATGGTTCCCCAGTCTTGCTTGAGTTTCAGCAAAGTCTTCCCTACTAGAGGTATGGGAGGATACGCATACAGAAGGCCTGTCCCCCAATGCAGGAGAAAGGCATCTGACGCTAGTCTGTCGTGGGCCTAAAGCCTGGAACAGAACTGAGGGACTTTGTGATTGATCTGAGTGGCAAAAAGAGCCACCGAGGGGGTGCCCCACGCTTGAAAGATCTTGCGGACTACGCCCATATTTCGTGACCACTCGTGAGGTTGCATTATCCTGCTCAACCTGTCAGCCCGACTGTTGTTTATGCCTGCCAGATAAGTGGCTTGGAGAAACATGCCGTGATGGCGAGCCCAAAGCCACATCTGGACGGCTTCCTGACACAGAGGGGGAGATCCCGTGCCCCCCTGCTTGTTGGTGTAATACATGGCAACCTGATTGTCTGAATTAAAATGATTTGGTTGGCCAGCCGATCTCTGAAAGCCTTGAGCGTTCCAGATCGCTCTTAATTCCAGGAGGTTGATCTGCAGACCTCTTTCCTGAAAGGACTAGGCTCCTTGAGTGTGGAGCCCATCTACATGAGCTCCCCACCCCAGGAGAGATGCATCAGTCGTCAGCAATTTTTGTGGCTGAGGAACTTGGAATGGTTGTCCCATTGTCAAACTGGATCGAATCGTCCACCAGTGGAGAGAATTCCAAAAGCCGGTGGCCAGTTGGATGACATCCTCTAGATCCCCGCAGCTTGAAACCACTGGGAAGCTAGAGTCCATTGAGTTGATCTCATATGCAGACGTACCATGGGTGTGACATGAACTGTGGAGGCCACGTGCCCCAGAAGTCTCAACATCTGCCAAGCCATGACCCGGTGAGACGCTCAAACCATGGACACCAGGGACAGAAGATTGTCCGCCCTTGTCTCTGGAAGATAAGGGGTCGAGCTGTCTGAGTGTTCAACTGGGCTCCAATGAATTC